>NW_026057582.1:101295190-101375766 GCF_023721935.1 Panthera uncia | reverse complement strand
TACCTCCCAGTCCTTTTGCAATTTCCGTATCCAGCTTCCTTTCATTTTTACTCCTTAATATGCATCACCATTTAGAATGCTATATATTTTATCTGTTCACCTTGTTTGTTTTGTCTCTGAAGTAGAATATAATTTCTATATAAGCAGAGATTTTTATCCATTTGGATCAGTACTGAATCCCTAGTGCCTAGAATAGTCAATAAATGTTTATTGAAAGAATGAACCAAAATTTGTCCTAAGTATATTAGTCTTTGTCATAGCTTTGTTTTCCATTCATTCATTTCTGCTCTTTATGAGGTATCCTTTCTCCTCCTTATGTTTTAATACTTTTTCTTTTCTGTCCTCATTCCAATTTCTTTCTTAAATTTTTTTGAACTTTTTAAATGCCTATTTATTTTTTAGAGAGAGAGAGGAAGGGGCAGAGGGAGGGAAACACAGAATCTGAGCTGTCAGTACAGAGCCCAAAGTGGGGCTCGAACTCACAAACTGTGAGATCATGACATGAGCTGAAGTCAGACATTTAACTGACTGAGACACGTAGGTGCCCTCATTCCAACTTCTTGAGTTGATTATTGTAGATCATCAGTTTTTTATCTTTCTTCTTTTCTAATTAAGCACTGAGGATTTGGTTCTTTTGGTACCTCTCTTAGCAGTATCCTGAAAGGTTTTATTTGGAATATTTTCATTGCCATTCAGTTCTGTATGCTTTATCATTTCTTTATGATTTCCTCTTTCACTCATGAATAATTTAGTAAACTGTGGGTTATTTGGAAGGATCTTAAAGAGAAACAACTCTTATTTTGTTATGAATTTATAATTTTATTGTCTTTCGGTGGAAAAATATGATCCTTGCAATATTAATTCACTGAAATTTGTTGAGGTTTGCTATATGGCTATAGACATATAAATTTTTGTAAATGTACCATTTGTGTTTGTGGTACAACAGATATGATAGATTATTCCATTACTTTACTTTCCCTGAACTGGGGCATATGATTTGACTTAGTAACAACTTTTGAACTTTAAGCCTTATGAACGTTTCCATTAACTCATAGATTTGTCTTCCTAACACCACGGTCATTGTATTGCAGCTATCAAAATCCATTGGCTTTAATAAAAATGGTATTTTTTTTCAACATGCATGCAAGAAGGTTAAAATGTACTTGAATATTACTCATCAGATTCTTCATGTAAATAATATTAAATACTACTCTAGAGTGTCAGACTTAAATTGCAGGGGAAAAAAGTCTTAATATTTTTCATAAAATATTGTGGAATATACAAATTGGTTTTCCTTACTCTACCAGTTGGAAAAACTCATATAAACATTATTTCCCTTATTCCATAAAACCAGGGAACTGAAAGATTTTTTACAAATTGGTTCTCTCGGGGCGCCTGGGTGGCGCAGTCGGTTAAGCGTCCAACTTCAGCCAGGTCACGATCTCGCGGTCCGTGAGTTCGAGCCCCGCGTCAGGCTCTGGGCTGATGGCTCGGAGCCTGGAGCCTGTTTCTGATCCTGTGTCTCACTCTCTCTCTGCCCCTCCCCCGTTCATGCTCTGTCTCTCTCTGTCCCAAAAATAAAAAATAAAAAAAAATAAAAAAAAAAAACAAAAAACAAATTGGTTCTCTCTATAGGTACACAGTGCTCTAACTTTTTTAAAGTTTATTTTGCAAGAAGGGCTTTTTTTTACATTAAAAAGTTATTTTTTTTTTTCTGGGACAAAAATATTGTCAGGCTGAAATGAGAATTTTTAACCTAAAATAACATTTTCTTCAATTTGAAAAAATATTTTTGTCAATGTAAGAGTTAAAGTGAAATGTCAAAAAAATT
Organism: Panthera uncia; assembly: GCF_023721935.1. Taxonomy (NCBI): domain Eukaryota; kingdom Metazoa; phylum Chordata; class Mammalia; order Carnivora; family Felidae; genus Panthera; species Panthera uncia. Next base: position 101,373,935 of record NW_026057582.1, on the reverse strand, counting down.
AAACATCAAAAATAGCACTAGCACCCAGTGACCCAAAATGTGGGTATATGAATATATATGTCATGTATTATAATATCCAAAATGGTAGAGGCAAGCCTCAGCTCATGCTAAAAGATGCCTTATAAAAATGTTTCTTTATAAGCCAGTTTTTGGAACTTGAACTGCAGTGGTCCTCAAATAGTGTTAAAGGAAAAGAATGAAATCCTAGGCTAACCCCATTCCTAATTATTTATTTTAAAAAAATTTTAAGTTTATTTATTTTGAGAGAGAGACAGAGACAGCATGAGTGGGAGAGGGAGGGAGGGAGGGAGGGAGGAAGGGAGAGAGAGAGAGAGAGAGAGAGAGAGAGAGAGAGAGACAGAGAGACAGAGAGAGAGAGAGAGAGAGAGAGAGAATCCCAAGCAGGCTCCCTGCCACCAGTACAGAGACTGACTCGGGACTTAGACTCAAGAAACCTCAGGATCATGACCTGAGCTGAAACCAAGAGTCAGGTGCTTAACCAACTGAGCCACCCAGGAGCCCCTCCTAACGATTTATTAAATCCAAATATACTAGGAATACTGTATAATATCATTTAATCACTGATAAAATAATGTTTCAAAAGAGAAAAACATGTTTAGAGTTCGAGCTTAGGATGTCAGGCACCCATCCCACTATTTGGCAAAGAGAGACTCCCCTTCTCCTGCCCCTCTCCGCCGCAAGCTGCCAGTGAGGGGATGCTGATTAGAGTTTTCTTGGGAGCTTGGGCTCATTGCTGGTAAAATGAATTAATGGGAAAGTACTAGACTGAAAATAGTAGTGGAAATGAGAAGTGCAGAATTGCCTTGTGATTGGAATCTGCTATGCTCCTTGCCCATTATCTGATCTTGGTTTTCATTGCCTGCTCCTGCAGCAAGAGCTCTCTCTTTGAACAGACTGCTGCACTGTACTTGGAACAGATGCTTTCCAGGCCTATACTAGCTCTTTGAACCGTAATTCTCTTCCCATGAGTCCACTTCCACCAGCTTGTTTTTGTGAGCCCTTGATTGCCAGATTTGTGAGAATCAGATTTCATCCAATTCCTGATGCCCTTGATTCTTGGATCTATCCAAATGAGAGCAGCTAGTCAGTCCACACTTGAGTCCAGGCACTGAAGTATTTTTGTCTTCTTCAACTGGGTATGAAAATTTCTTAACGACAGACCAGATCACAACTGGGGGTGAAGCAGGGATTTCTAGATTCTCCTAATGCCAGTGCCTGACACAAAATAGTGGTCATATCAGTTGACAATGCGTTGGCTCCTAGTAACAGAAAATCTGACTGCAGTTGCTTTCACAAATAGGGATTTGTTTTTCTCTGATAAGCAGTCCAGGGTTAGGCATCTGTTGGTGTTGGTTCAGTTGCTCAGCTGTGCCACTGGGAATCTAAGCTTTTTCTCCTCTGTTTTCCATTGCATATTGGATTTTTGTTCCCAGACATAACCATGTTCACAAACAGCCACCTCACAATCCAGTATCAGGCAATATGTTTGTCCAAACTCACCCTCATCTCCCTCCTGATATATTGCAACAATCTCCACCGTATCTCTCCGCTTTCCCTCTGGCACCACCCCCAAATCCACTCACAGTGTAACGGTGAAGATGGTCTTTTTGAAAATAAAATTAGATTGTATTTTTCTCCATTATGTATAACACTCCTATGCTCCTAAGAGATTAAGAGGAAATTCCAGACTTTTGCCCTTGGACTGCAAGGTTCTAGGGATCCAGACACTTCCCCCCATGACCTCATAGGCTGCCACTCAACCTCTCTGTCATTATTCTTGACCACATAGTGTTCTTGTTCTTCCTCAGAAATACACTGTTTGGTCCTCCTCTACGCTCTTTGCACGCGCTGTGTCCTTTGCATGGAAGACTTTGTGGCCCTTTTTTTATGTGTATCTCAGCTCAAAGACCATATATTCTGTGAAACCTTCCCTGACCATCCACAATAAATTGTTACGCCTCTGCCCTCTACCTCCCTCCCGAGCACTCTCTTCTTGTTATACCATGGCTACTGGGCAGTTCTCACTGCTGACTCCGTGTTTGAATCACCTGGAAGACCTTGTAAAAATACTATATTAAGTCCCTATTCCATAGATTCAAATTTAATTGGTCCAGGATGATCCCCACACACTAGTATTACTCTTAAAACACCCCATATGATTCTCTTGTGCAGCTAATATTGAGAACTACTGGGATACATGATTAAAGGTAAGAAACTATGAACAATAATTTTTGGATAATCCTATAATACTGACTTTTTATCTTGATACGATTTAACTGGATAAGGAGTCATCAAGATGATATTCATTTTCAGTATATATTCCCTGCAGCATCTAGTGGGTATTTGTGTTAAATCAAAACTTCTATAAAGTATTACTTTCTTAGAAGAAAATGATCCAAATGAGAAATCAGTGTTTGTTCTGTGTGTGTGTGTGCCTCTGTGTGTGTGTGTGCCTCTGTGTGTTTGTGTGTGTGTGTGTGTGTGTGTGTGTGTGTGTGTGTGTTCCCAGAGAGAACATGGTTTTTCACTTGAGCTCATCCTCGGCACCCCCTCTTCTAACTGCGTGGGAGTTGTCAGTTTTAGGGAGAGGGACTGTGGAGGCAGGGACGTCAGGGGGCTCCCAGCAAGCCCAGAGCTAGCCCGAGTGGTCTGTGAGAGGGAAGGCACGGGTCAGAGGCTGACAGATGGTCTTTCTGCCACATGGACTGCAGGCAGATGGCTCTGACAGTTTGGACAAGGCCGCAACTTTGGGTCGTAAAGGCAGAGCTCTGAAAAAGATGCTTGAAGAAGCTTCTGATGACATCCTTCTCTCTTGCCCTGAGCTTGAAAATCCACAGGAGGTGGGGAGGAGGAGGAGAAGCAGGAGGAATAGGAGAATGAGGAGAGAGAGCGAGAGGGAGAGAAAGAGAGAAAGAGGGAGAGAGAGAGAGAGAGAGAGAGAGAGACTGCGACTGCAGGTTACTTGCTCTATGAAAGCAGCCCTTCCACTCCCTGACTACCTCCATGGTGCAGAAAGCCCTGGGGGAGAGCTGAGCACATGGGCTAGGAGGCAGGAAGTATAGGGGTTAAGTACATGGACTGTCATCAAGCACAGCTGCCCTACGTTCCACCTCTGCTGCTCACTGTATGTGTAACCTTCTCAGGTTATCCCAACGTCTTTTAATTTCAGTTTCCTCTTAATAATTGAATCTGACTCAAAGCATTGTTTTGTGGAGGCAACATTTGTAAAATACTCAGCACAGGGCATGGCCCATGGCAAGGACTCCTGGCCAGTGCGCTCTAACTTGGGTGCCCCAAGATTAAAAGAAAGTGAACCCAAACCATGGCTTCAGTATTAACACATCCATCCAATTTTTTTTTCTTCTGCTGTGTAGCACTAGTCTTCTCTTTTTCTACCATATGTACTTATTTTAATTTACCAATAAGGTCCATTTGTAATGAAAGCAAGGAGGTAAAGTAAAATGAGAAGGGAGCTCCATGAGGAGGTGGAAAACTAACCTCATTTTTCCCTCCTTTTAGCAAGAGGCCCAGGCACCTTACTTAATCCCTGAAACAATTGTTCCATCTTGCAGGATTTTTTTTGCTTCCAGTCATCTCTGTCAAGGGCCCCAGTGAAGGTTTTTATGACTCCCACATTGGTCTGTAGACATCTGGGAATGGCCGCTGCAGAAAGCACGCCCGTCCTCTTTTCCCCACGCACCAGATTTTGCAAGGCCTCCTGGCACAGAACTACAGTAGACATTTAATTAACATAAAACACTCTATAACACCATTAAGACAGCTAGATTGGGAAGTTGGCAATTCCCCAACCCCATGCAGCCAAGTTCCCAGACACAGGTATGTCCTTCAACTTGCTCACAGTGGTTGAAGATGCAAGACGTTTTTCCCATTCCGGATCTTTCACCTCTGAAGCTCCCCCACCAACATGTTCAAGGGTGGAAGTTAAGGTCACTGCTTCCCCCCTTTCTCCCACCTATCTTTAGGGATTCACCATCTCCTTTGTGGTCATGGGTCACCACAGCCACATGCTTACCAACCTCTGAAAACCACAACTCCAGTTCAGAACACCTGGGGACTTCAGAGTCTCATCATCTTTCCTTGCTTATGCCAGTTTGCATTCTTCAAAGCTCACTCCAAGGCCCCACTCTGGACCTTTCACCTGTGATGTGACCAGAGCCTGATGTCCCCATGGAGGCTTTCATCTCTCACCTAACTTTTGTTGCTCACCTTATTCTCCAGTTAATTAGATCATCCTCATTTTAACTCCTGCTATATGTAAAAAAGGAATTTGACTAATTGCTCAACAAAATGTGATAGAGCATTTGCTGTGTGTCCAGCAACTAAAAACATCCCTTCTCACTGAAAGGACGTCTGGTCTGCAGGCTAGGCTCACACTTGTATCCCACTTTAATGCAACATAAGAACAAAGTGCTCCCAAAGGAAAGAGAAAGGACTGACCCTTCTGCTACGTAGTAGTGGAGTGGAGAATCAGAAGATGACAAAGGATTTGTTTTAGCCAAGTTCAGTGATGGCCACACCCAGGTTTCTTCCTTGCTCCAAGTAGAAGTCTCAGGTGTTACACACAATCCCAGTTGAGTGAGGATGGTTGTCAAAAAGGGCTTTCAGAAGACCTCTCTCTGTGCTCTGGTCTATCTCGGAGATGTCAGCATTTGAGATTTTTTTTTTAATTGTCTCCATTTAGAGAGCACACACTACTTGGAGAGGGAGTGCATCAAGCCTAAAAGATGCCGTGCTTCTGAATTCATTGAACCTACCTTTATTATTTTGTTCCTCTTCGGTTGTCCTTTACTCGTAGAAGGAGAGTGTGACAACATGATTAGAAGCTAGAGGTGCACATATAGATTCCCTTAAGTTAGGCCTTCGTCTGAGCAAATTTCCTTTTCTCCTTAATGTAGCCAAGAATATTGTATGATTTTCCAAAAGTTACTTTATTAGAAAGACTCGGATGGGGGTGGGAGTGGTGGGCAAGGGAGGAAACACAGCAGATGGAAGCACAAAGCCAAAACCAGAAATAGTAGCATTTACAAAGACAGTCCGACGTGGTAGGGAAATGGTGGTTTTGAGTTTTAAGAGGCCTGGACTCAGGTCCTGGTGTAACTGCTTACTGGTTTGCAACTGTCTCTGAAGTTCACTGTCCTCCCCTGCAGTGTCTTCCTTTCAGCTTTATTCTGCACATCAAAGTCTACACTGTTCCGTGAATGGCCACAATATGGGTAGATAGGCACAGCTTATTTCACACAGATCCTGTTCAAAGTGTGGTCCATGAACCAACAGCATCAGCATCATCTGGGTGCTTGCAAGAAATGCAGACTTGTTGGGCCCTAGCCCCAGCCTAATGAGTCAGAATCTGTATTTAAACAAGATCCCAAGTGATTCATTTTCAAACAATAAAGTTTGAAAAGTCCTGGTCTAGACCTCTAGTTCTCAAGTGTGGTTGCACATTAGAATCACTTAGGGAACTTTAAAAATACTGAAAATTGAAGTGTCTTTCTTGAAGATCCTCCTGTAATCTAGTTATGAGGGTCAGCCTAGCCCTAGAAGTTTCTAAAAGCTCTACAAGGTGATTTTAACATGAAACAGTTTTTGAGGACCACTGTTCTCAACCATTACTTCTCAAACCATTTCTGGTAAATGATCATTTTGCTTATAAACTTCCAATCCAACTCATTGTAAAATTAAAACATGTTACAAGCTTTGCATATAGCAGCAAAGTCAATTTGGTATAAAGGTGAATAAACGCTTACTCTCAGTTTGTTTCTCTACTTGTCATAAACTTATAGCAAAGCGTTCCCAGACCAACAATGGTCCTTGGACCACATTTGAACTGAGCTGCACTGTAGTCAGGCCACCCTTCACCCCAACTAGGAAACCAATCCAACCTCACCTCATCCCCCATTGGCTCCCTTCTTCTAGGTCAGAAGTTAGAGTAGACTCTTTTTTATTGAACACACACTTACATAGCACCTCTCTTATATCAGGTACTGTTCTAAGTGCTTTACACGTATTTATCAATATTACACTAATTTATCATTACCCTTTTCTCCTTATGGGAACAGAAATGGAGGCACCGAAAAGTTAAGTTACTTGCCCAAAGTCAGGCAGGATTCTGAATCCAGGTCATCTGGCTATTAATCACTCACTGCCTTACCCACAGGTGCTTGGGGGGAGAAAGGACTAGTCTCCCACATACACTACATCTCTTTTACCCCTATGTGTCTCTCAATCCGATCCCACCATCTCCATCTCTTTGTCCTCTTCCCACCTGCTGCTACCATCATCATAAGGCTTTTGTCATCTCCTGCACCACTGAATAATCTCGTCTCTCCTTTCTAATGTTCCCTTTGAAACTTTATCAGTGCAATCTTTTTAAAATGCAAAGCCAAGCAGGTTTTAAATCCTTTGATGTCTCTCAATCAGTAAAGTTCATATTCCTTGGCACTGCATAGCAACCACTGTGCATTGGAGCTCTACTTTTCTTGTCCCTCCTCCTCCCTTCCGGCCATATAGAACCAACCACACCTGTCATGGACTTTGCTTCAACCACTCTTGCGTCACATCCTTTGTGCATGGGGTTTCCTAGATGGCGGAGGTCCTCTGTCTAAAGTGAACTCACCCTTCAGGGCATGGCTTAAGCACTGCCTCACTCAGGAAGTGTTTCCTGAACACCCTCTACTGAAACCATATCTACTGATAACCTCTTTTGGCTTCTCATCCCTGCTTGAGCTTCTCCTATTGCATTTGCAATACTCTATCAAGGTTCCTGGTTTCTGTGTGAGAATCCCTCTTGACTATAAGCTCCTTGCAGCAGTGACTAGTTTTAATTAAATTTGTATCCTTAAAACTAGTACAAATCCAGGATCCTAGCAAGTATTCATGATTTATTTGGAATGAACAAGTGAGTGCATGAATGAGAGGCAGAGACATCATACATACCATTTTAGAGACACAGTCGATGCCCTTTCACCCCTCTCCCTTGCACCCCCTGCCACCCACTGCCTTTGAACAGGGTAGCTATATGTCCTCTTTTGGCTTTGCTGAACCTCTTCTGACTGTCACTTTAGGGAATGTGCCCCTTTTTCCTGAAAGTGTCAGCTGTTGGGCAACTGGCACAAAACAGTGGTCTAGCTTCCTCTTATCACTTCCTTGCTCCGTGTGCCCTGGAAAGAATATTAAATGTGTACACACAAAGTACATGCTAAAATATTCATGAATATATTCAGAAGGTTTTTTTGCTTAAGCCCCCTTTGTCTGAAAATAGAGCAGAAGAGACAAGTAGAAAAACGTGACACACAAAAGCTTGGAGAGAAATATATAATAAGCAGTTAGTTGCAATGATCACTTTGCCCTGGGTTATCTAAAGATCAGTCTTAAAAAACATGCCTAATATCAAAGGAGAGATGTCCCCTCATTATTGGAAAAATATACTTTTAATGCATGTCTTCCTTCTGACTTCATGACCATGTGATCTGTCACGTTATTGTTCTGCCTTTCTCCCCACCTTTTTAACATCTGCCTCCTTTTCTTAAGGGTGGGCCCTTAGTGGACATGGAGAATTGGGTCAGTTTAGATGGCTTTGCCTCAGTTTTCTTGGAGTTGCAAATGGGTGGACCATGGAGACCCTGGGGCAGGCAGCTGGGTGGTGATCGTGGGTGGTGACTGCAGCTGATGCTGTCAGGTAGTCTTAGACAGAAACAAGAATGGGTAGCCTCACTGGAATGTGGGGTAGGAAGCTCTCTGTCCTTATGGACCTCCCACATGTATTTTCCATCTCAATGGTTTGCACAGAGAGACCCAGTTCCTTCACAAGACCTTGATAATCAGCCTCGTCCATGGGCATGTCCCACATTCTGATCTACAATGTTAATCTCTTTTACTATTCATTTCCTTCCTTTCTTTTCTCCTTCCTCTCTTCCTTCCCTCCTTCTTTCCCTTCCTTCTTTATTTCATTTTTTCTTTCCTTCCTTTGCCCCTCTTTCCCTCCCTCTGAAGAATCATCTTCCTATCACTACCAAACCTGGAACAGTAGGTATTTACTAAGTGCAATTTTAATGTTTATTACATGGTTTGGTAGTTACGCTTCAGTGAGGAGTCTCATAGCCCACTGTCCACTAAGACACTGCTTCTTTTAGGGGCTAATATGGTGGTGCTTGTATATAAAAAGATGATGATGCTAACACAAAACTTGGGCTTGGGTAATGCCATGATGTCAGACTTAGGACTGAGTTAGTGGCCAGGGTGTAAGGGAAAGGTCACACCTAGGAGTCGGGGAATAGTGAGCTTTTTCCCAAAAAGTGTGGACTTTTTCTCTATGTCTCATCCTGGAAGGACAGTCCCAGGGTAGAAATGAGAACTTGAGAGACAAAACTTAGGCTGACTTGGAGAGAAGACAACTAATGTCCCTGTTGCCTAGAATAGGGGTTGGCTCAGCCCCCAAGCTTAGGGCAGTTTCTGCATTGGGGGGTGATGCTCTCCTGGCCTGGGGAGGCAACCAATAGATCCCATGATGAGTCTCAATAGTTGTGATACTGTTCTTTGTTCAGTGTATCTATTTTTCTTATCTTTTGTTCAATTCTCACTTGAAGCTGCTGTTGGTCTCTCCGGTGTGTTGAGGGGCTAGGGAGAGACCAGTGTCCATGCCTGTGCAAAAGGAGAAAGAGGGAGTAGAATTCTCTCCCCAAGATGAGCAGTGGGGGTTGAAGCAGTTCTATCCTGCCCAGCCAGGATCTGGTCTCAGCAGGACCAGTGGGAAGCCTGTCATGACCAGGTAAAGAATTTAAATATTAAGAATTTAAGTGCTTATCTCCTGAAGAGTGAGAGGGAGGGGCCTGGACAAACTCTTCAATACAGGTGAGGGCCTTTGAGGGTGCTAACATCTAGCACAACTTCATTGGAGGCTGTGCCTCCATCATTTGTGGCCAAAGTCGATTTGAACTTGGATAACAATAGTTCCAGCTTAAAGGAAGACAGAACCTGATCCTCTGAATGAAACCAGGGTCTTTAAGTTAGACAAAGCAGGGTTTGAATTCCAGGTCCACTACCTTAACTTAAATTTCAGTACCTAATATTTGCAAAGTGCCCCCTGAGAACCAGCATATTATCGGTAACAATAAAGGTTAGTCAGTGAGTTTGCTTGGAATTCATAAAAATAAAAGCAAAGCAGAAAGCCCACAATGCCTTGTGTGTATTGTTAGATGATCTAGACCATCATGAATGTTAGGTTCTTTTCCCTTACGTCCAGGTTTTTTATCAGCATTTTGATTTGGGAATGGGATCTTGCACAGCTGCTGGTAACCTGGCACTTTCATTCCCTTTCCGTTCTTGTACCTTATGTTTAAAACACTCTCAGGGTAGGGTTGGTAGAAAATGGGGAAGAATGATTATCGGGAAAGGATATAATTGTTCCTGGGTCTCTAGTAAAAATCACATCATAGTGGGCAACCTTCCATTATAATTCTCAATGATGGAGGTTCCTCAAAAAACTAAAAATAGAACTATCCTATGTTCCAGCAATTGCAGTATAGGTATTTACCCAAAGGATATAAAAATACAGATTCAAAGGGGCACATGCACCCCAATGTTTATAGTAGCATTATCAACAATAGCCAAACTATGGAAAGAGCCCAAATGTCCATCAACTGAAAAATAGGTAAAAAAGGTTTTGTGTGTACACACACACACACACACACACACACACACACACGCACACACACACACTGGAATATTACTCAGCCATCAAAAAGAATGAAACCTTGCCATTTGCAATGATGTGGATGGAGCTACAGTATATTACGCTAAGTGAAATAAGTCAGAGAAAGACAAATACCATATGATATCACTCATCTGTGAAATTTAAAAAACAAAACAGATGAACATTTGGGAAGAGGAAAAAAAAGATAGAAACAAACCATAAGAGAGTCTTTACAATAGAGACAAAAATGAGGGTTGATGGAGGGGAGTGATAGAGGAGGGCACTTGTGATGAGCACTAGGTGTTGTATGTAAGTGATGACTCACTGAATCCTACTTCTGAAACCAGTATTGCTTGGTATATTAACTGATTAAATATAAAAATAAATAAATTAATTAATTTTTTAAAAAAGGAAATCTATCCAAGTGAGGATGAAGACCACTGTGGAAACTTGATCTAGACTTGAGATTTAGGGTTTTGACTTTTCTTTCAGATCAGAGGCTATATAGCCCTTTTTCATATGTTTGATTATTGATCATTATCTCTATGGCCTATGAAGTCCCAGGTCATATGCTGCCCAATACCATGTTCTGACCTTGAAACCTTTTTATTCACAGGAATTATGTTGGGGGACCAAATGTGTGGCCAACCCTAACTATTTTGTTAGGTCCTGAGGTTTATAAAGTTATGTTCTACTCAAATCCTTTGAAGGGAAGGAGAGCAAGAAACTATATATGAATAAAATGGGTGTGTTATGTTCAAGAAAGGAAAAAGATTATTGGGAATTATTGGCCTTCCACATTGTAAGGCACCATACTGATGTCAAGTACTCCAATTAGAGTAGAGGGGAAAGCACGGATTCTAGTGGGAAAGACTTGCATTTAAGTCCCAGCTGTGTCCCCACTAGTGATGTGACCCTGAGCCACCTCCTCATCTTTTTGGATATCTTCATCTTCAGACACAAAAATCAAAACAGGGAATGACTGTATCTATCATGCCAGAGATAATAATCTGCAAAAGAATTTTATAAACTAGAGCACAAGGAGGCATTTTAGAATACAGAGTTTGTTAACTGAGGGTCCTTTGTATGTGTGTTGTTGGAGGTTGGACTTGCCCTGTGGACTGATGTGTGGAGAGGGGGCACATGGGGAGAGACCACACGGAACCGTGATATCTGCAGGGTCCTCGGATGATTCCTATCAGTGTTTTCAACTGCAAGTGAATGCCCTGGCCTTCTAAGCTCCAGATTTTGCTAAGTCATTTAGAAGTTACATGCCTGCCAAGGAGGTGCCAGAGGAGCGTAACTTGCTACACTGCTCTTGTGAGTGTGAACTACACTTCACAGGTACGACAGGGCTGGCAGGACTATTATAATATTTGGTGTGATGTTGCCTTCTATTATCACCACCTTATCCTCTCCTCCTTTCCTAAGCTGTGAGAATGGGAGAGGTGCTATATGGTTCATATGACTGGGCTGTATTTGAAGGTTTGGAGAAAAGATATATACATGCATCGTATCTTAATAAATTTCTCTTCATGATGTTAGAGTCCTTTATACAGAACTTGGTGGTATGAGGACCACCCACAATTGACCAGAAACTGGTACATATATTTGTTAGGGATTTTTTTTTTCCCTCACCTCAGGAGTACTATATCTTTTGTTTTCAACAGATATTCAATAAATTTTGAGTAAGTTATTTCTTAGTTGAGCTTAGCCAGATAACAACTCAGCTATTCAAATGCTTAAGAATTAAACCCACCATTATAGAAAATTACTGGTAGGTATTGGCAATGCTGAGGGTGGTTCATATCAACATAAGACTTGAAACCAGTGGTTCTCATCCCTATCACCATATCAGAATCATCTGGAAAGTTTGAAGAAGTCTCCATGCTTAAGCTTCATGCCCAGAAATTCTGGTTTAATTGGTCTAGAAAGGACTTTAAACCTTGATGTCTCCAGTAACGCTGATATCAAGGCTTGGTTTTACTTCCACTGGAGGATCTCCACATTGACTGCATTTTAGAATCACCCAGGAAACTTTATTTTCTTTAATGTTTATGTATTAATTTTGAGAGACACAGAGCGCAAGCAGGGGATGGGCGGAGAGAGAGGGAGAGAATCCCAAGCAGGCTTCTCACCCTTAGCACAACCCAAGAACTGTGAGATCGTGACCTGAGCCAAAGTCAAGAGTCAGACGCTTAACCGACTGAACCACCCAGCTGCCCTTCACCAGGGAAACTTTAAAGAGTACTGATGGCCAGGGTTTTATTCTCATGGGTTCTGATACATCTTGTCATTAAAACAGCCAAATTTAAACAAGAAGATACATAGGGCTACCACTACAATGTTCCTTATTCAGTGTTCATTGAAGTACATTTTATAAAAAAACATTTTTAAAATTCAAATGCCTCAACCTTTTGCATAAATGCTAGCCCTGAATATAACCTGAGACTTGAATAAATTGCCTCTTTCTTAAATCTTAGTTCAGACTCCAGCTGAGATGACTCATGACATTTAGGCCAGTTTGTTGTCAAAAGTTTCTAGAAATTTATTCTCAACCTCCTGCCCCCTTTTTCTCACCTCAGCCATAAAGAGATTACTGCCCTCTTACCATATGGATTTATAGAGTTATTCAATGGCACCATTTACCTTGCTTTTCTGTCTGAGCATTAGTTGGGAAAATCACCTACTGATATGACTTCCCAGGGTTCTCTCTCTTTATACAGCTAGACCAGACAGTTGCCAGTCATGTAAATTGTGGTATCTCTTTTTTTTTTTTTTAATTTTTTTTTTTAACGTTTATTTATTTTTGGGACAGAGAGAGACAGAGCATCAACGGGGGAGGGGCAGAAAGAGAGGGAGACACAGAATCGGAAACAGGCTCCAGGCTCTGAGCCATCAGCCCAGAGCCCGACGCGGGCTCGAACTCACGGACCGCGAGATCGTGACCCGAGCTGAAGTCGGACGCTTAACCGACTGAGCCACCCAGGCGCCCCTAAATTGTGGTATCTCTTTCAAGTTCTACCCCAAATCATGTCTGGATTTCATTTGGGATGCATGGAATATACAGATCAACTTGGAAGAGAATTAATATACTTGGTATGTTAAGTGTTCTAATCTATGAGGACCATATGCTTCTTTATTTATTCAGATATTCTTTAATATCATTCAATAAAGTTTATATTCTTCTCTGAAGGGTCTTGAACATTTTTCATGATATGCATTCCTAAGTTGTTGAGGCATTAATTTTGTCTCTTAAAAATCTATTTGTTGCTAGTATATGATTTTGGTATGTTGATTTTTTTTTTAATCTGCAAACTTACTATATATTCTCTCTTATGATTCAAATGAATTATCTGTGGATTTTATTTTGGATTTTCCAAATATAGAATCACATAATCTGCAACAACAAAAAAATAGTTTTATTTCTTCTTCACCAACAACTGTGCTGTTGTTTCTTTTTCTTCTCTTACTCCGTTAGCTAAAATCTCTGGTGTCCAGTAAAAATGTCAAATGAAAGTGGTAAAGAAGGCATCTTGATTTTCCCCCCATCTGAAAGGGAAAATGTTTAAGTGTTACTTATATAATGTTCTGTAGATTTCTCTTTTTTTTTCTTACACATCCTTTATCAGTGAAGCAAACCCCCTTCTTTTTCTAATGTGATAAGTAGCATCATTATTCCTCATTTTTCTCCTTTTCCTGGGTTCATGCTTTTGTCATGTGACATTTCAGTTCTTCCCACTTGAAGTGGTATTTATTTCCCCACCCCCAGTGATAACTGGTCTTGGCTATGACTGTGAACAGTAGAATGGTGATAAAAATGTGTGTGCCAGTTCCATGCCTAGGCCTTGAGATAACCTATGTTTCCACTCACTCTTTTGTTGCTTCTGCCATGACCTCAAGAAAAACACATCCCTGATAGCCTATCAATCCCAAATATGGACAGACTTGAACCTAAACTAAAATTCGAAACAGTCCAGACGAACCTGGAGCCAACTACCAGCTGACCTGGCATTGTGATACACTGCATTTCTGTCTCATAAGCTCATCAATGCATCTAATCTGCTAATAACATTTTTAATCATGAATAAATTTTAAGTTGTATTAAATGCAATTCAACCTCCTCTATTGAGATGAACATTTGCTCACTTTAATCTGTTAATATGGTGATTACATTAATTTAATTTGTTTTCTTAATGTAAATCAGTCTTGAATTTCTGGAATAAATCCTATTGGTCATGATGTATTCTTGTTTTTATAAATTTCTATATCTGGTTGGTTAATTTTGTTTAGGACCTTTGCATCAATGTCTATTTTTTATTATTATTAATTTTTTAATGTTTATTTATTTTTGAGAGAGACAGATCATGAGCAGGGGAGTGGCAGAGAGAGAGAGAGAGACCGAATCCAAAACAAGCTCCAGGCTCTGAGCTGTCAGCACAGACCTGGATGTGGGACTCAAACTCAGGAACTGTGACATCATGACCTAAGCAGAAGTCAGATACTTAACCGACTGAGCCACCCAGGCCCCCCTGCATTAATGTTTATGAATGAGATTCCTTGCCATTTTCTTTTCTTGAATTGTCTTTGTCAAGCTGGATAGCATGGTTATAGTAGTCTTTCATCATAAAACGAGGGCATCTCTCCCTCTCTTTCTGTTCTTTGGAAGAGACCATATAAAACTGATACTTATTTTTTCCTTGAATATTTTTAGAACTTGCCAGTGAAGAAAGTAGACCTAAAATTTTCTTTTTGGGAAAATTTTTTACTACTGCTTTCCCCCTGCTTATGGCACTGGAAATAGTCAGATCTTATGCTTATTCTTGAGTCAGTTTTAATGTTAACTTTTTCTAGAAATTTGCCTATCTTATCAAAATTATTAATAATATCTCTTATTATCTACTTAATGTATACAGTGATTATGTTCTCATTTCGTTCCAGTTAATGGTTATTTGTGTCTTCTCTCTCTATCGTTAAAATATTGATCAATTTTACCAGTTTTAAAGTTTTTTAAACCATCGTCTTCTTAAAAATTTAACTTTTGTCTTTGTTGATATCCTCTTTGTTCTTTCTCAGTTTTACTTCTGTTCTTCTTATTTCTTTCCCTCTACTATATCTCCTTTATTTCAGTATGTTGAAATCAGTTAAGAATTGCTTTGTGGCTCAAAATAGAGTGAGCTGTTAATATTCTACCTATCTTTAAGAAACGTACTTTATGCAGTTGTTGGGTGTTGTGTTCTCTATTTGTCAATTAGAGCGAGTCTGCCAATCGTGTCATTCAAATCTTCTCTATCTTTACTGATAATTTTGTTGTTGCTTTTGCCATCAGTTACTTTTACAAAGTTGGTAGATTTTTCCCTTTCTCCTGGTGGCTCTGTCAACTTTTGCTTCACATAGGCACACGCAAATGTCCCATTGTTACATCTTCCTGGTTAATGGATGCTTTATCATTATGAAAATTCCCTCTTTATCTTTAGCATTTTTTTTTCTTTGTACTTTAGGTTCATTTGGTCTGATGTTAATATGGTTACACGAGCTGTCTTTCAGTTACACCAAAGCTGTCTTTGCTTGGTATATCATTTTCCATCCTTTTAACCATTTGTTCGTTATATGTTGTAGATGTAGTTATATGTTGTTAGCTTTATAAAAGCCATTCTGGTATTTTTATCTTTTATTTATTTATTTATTTTTTAATTTTTATTCATTTTTTGAGAGAGAGATGGAGACAGAGCGTGAGCAGGGGAGGGGCAGAGAGAGAGGGAGACACAGAATTCGAAGCAGGCTCCAGGCTCTGAACTTTCAGCACAGAGCCCCACACGGGGCTTGAACTCACAAACCGCAAGATCATGACCTGAGCCGAAGTCGGACGCTTAATCAACTGAGCTACCCAGGTGCCCCACCTTTTATTAGGAACACTTATCCACTTGGACTTAAAGAAATTGCCAGTTTATTTGTATTGACCATCATTTTGTATGTTATATTTGACTTCCTTATGACCTTCTCTCCCGTTAGTTATTTTTTATCTTATTCAAGTTTTCTCCACTACTATTTTGGAATTTATGTTCTATGTTTCTGTCTTTGGCGGGTACCTGGGATGTTACAGTATATCTATGTAATCTCTCAGAAGCTAAAATTAATACCTTTATCTTCCTTCAAGACAAGAAACTTTGAAGAGTTAAACTTTTTATCTACCCACTTCCCAATTTATATGCTATTGCTGTCATGTGTTCTAATTCAACCTTTTTCAAAAGCCCTTACTAAACATACTAGTTATGTAGTACTGGGCATTATAACAAGTAAATCCTGGAATCTTGGTGATTGTACTGTGGAAGTTTATTTCCGACTCCAGTAAGGGATAATTCTGATGCAGCACCCTTCCATGTGGCCGTTCAGGTATCCAGGTTCCTTCCATTCTGTGGCTCTACCCTCCTTTTAGCTTTAGACCACTCTTCATTAAGCCATCACATGGGGAAAGAGACTCGGGGAGAACGTACATTTATTTCTTTACCGGTTTATTCCAGAAGTTACCCAGGTCACTTTTGCTCAAACACCAATGGCCCAAATGCAGTCACTTGCCCGTACTTCATTGCACTTAACTCAGGTTCTTCACAATGAAGTGAGAGAACAGTGGCAACTACCTGACAGCATTTTGTGAGTGTGAAAATGTATGGATGAGTATTTAGTAAGTGCTCGCTATGTGGCAGGAACCGTGCTAAGCACATAATCTTGTGTAATCTGCGCAGCAACTTGCATCGTGGGAGCTAATTCATCTCCATCTTCAGATGAGGCGATCAAAGCTTCAGGTGAAGGGACTCCCATCTGGAAAGTGGCCTGCAGCAACTTCCCTCCTACGCCAGTCTCTTCATAGCAGTAGAACCCTTCAAGGCTGAGTAACTCTAGTCAGCCTCTTCTGACTCCTCCAGGGCTTACTTATTTTCTCCTGTTTTCACATCTCATTTGCATTTGCACGAGCCAAGTTGCATGGTTTTCTATTGGTTCCCCGTGAATTAATGTTGTTTTCTCAGTTAAATGGTAACTTCCTTGGTTGCATGTACCATGTCTTACACTTAATTTATCATCTCCAGAAGTGAAAGCACAGAGCACTGCACACAGCAGGGTCTTAATGCCTATTGTCAATAATGCCTAAGACTCTTTTTTTAATCCTCTCCAGTTCTCAACACAGTACTGAGCGCATAAAGTTTACTACATAAGTGGTGTTGATTGACAGATAAGTCTATCTTTACGTGCAAGATTGTAAAATGTCAAGGAGGTCACAGATAGAATGAACTAGAAGCCATTAATTAATTACATGATTTTGGATTTTAATTTCCTGGGATTAACCTTTCTAATGTGTAAAATCAGGTACCTGAACCCAATATCACATGTTTAACTCTAATAATTCCATAATTTTGTGATGTTTGGGGATGAAAAGTTATTGAGTTCTTACACTATTAATGCATTCAATATAACAAACCTATGTGGTAAATAATTATTATCCCATTTTTGTAGATGGAGAAATTAGGGCCCAGAGAAGCTGAATAACTTGTCTAAGATGACACCATCACTAAGTGGAAGAATTGGGATTCATGCCTGAGTCCCATAGAAATCAAAGCACACATTGTCCCTACTTCACCACTCAGCCTCCTAAAACCCTCTGCCTTAGCAGTAATGGAAGATTTTTATCGAATTTCCTTTAACTGCTTTTCCCGTAAATGGACTGTCTCAAGCTTAACTATGTCAGAGAAAATCCTAAGGCTATTAGATCAGAAATCAGTCTCTGGAAGCCCCTCCTTGCAAGGTGCATGTTTGGCTCACTTTAATTTGTCATTCATTAGCCCTAGAGGAATGGAAGGAGAGGCCTTTTTGACTTTGCAGGAGCCAGAAGAACAACGTTATTACCCAAGCCCAACACAAGCACTTGGGCCTCCTCTGGGTTTGAGATTTTGGCGAAGGTTCAGAGCCTTCCATTTCCTGTGAAGCTATTGCCCATTGCTGTCAGGAGATCAGTAAATTTTGAAAGAGATTCCAGAGCTGTCGGATGAGTCACAGACGTCCGGACTCCGTATAGCCTTGCTTGCACAAATGAAATGACCAGATAAGGTTTCTCTGCGTTGCATGGACGTTTGCCATCACACACGATACAGAACTGGATTTTTAATGCCAGTGAATGAGAGGACAGAAAATTGTAAAAGGGACACTTAGAGGAGGGGCCAGGGGATCTCCTGAGACTTTGGTCTGACTGTATCTGAAGATACTGTCAAGTGCTGTAGAAAACATCAAGGGTGTGTCAGCTACAACACAGGGCAGTGGGTGAGGACGTGGAATTTGGAACAGGCTGGCCTGGAGTTGAATGCTAACTGCCAAATATTTATGAACTTGACAAGTTACCTAACCTCTTCTGAGCCTCACTTTTCTCATCTACCAGATAGGGATGATATCAGTAGGACAGGCTACTGTGCAAATAAAAAGAAACAATGTATAATATGAAGAAGTAGCACAATCCCCAGCACACAGTAAACACTAAGTTGTAGAGATTGGGTATTTTTAAATTTTGTTTTACATTTATTTATTTTTGAGAGACAGAATCAGAGCATAAGTGGGGGAGGGGCAGAGAGAGCAGGAGACCCAGAATCCGAAGCAGGCTCCAGGCTCTGAGCTGTCAGCACAGAGCCCGACATGGGGCTCGAACCCACAAACCGCGAGATCATGACCTGAGCTGAAGTCAGACGCTCAACCGACTCAGCCACCCAGGCACCCCTGTTGTAGAGATCGTTTTAATGTCACGATATCACTGTACAAAGCACACCTGATTAGAGACCATGTGGTTCACTATCTTTTTGAAGAACCTAGGATTCCGAGGTCCAGACAGATGAAATAAACAGCCACTTCATTTAACCAGTGATTCAGAGGCAGGGCAAGAATCTATGTTTTTTGACTTATAATGTATTTCCCCTTATTTCTTGCCTGAACCAGATGGAGAAATCTTCCAGCTTCTTTTCCTTATCAGTTCATCTAGCCCGCTGTGAACAGGGAACAGGAGAATGAGAAAAGCAGGGCAGCCCTAGTGTCTGTGAGCTCTTGGATGTCTCTTTCAGGCTGAGCCAGGTCAGACTTTGTGCTTATTACACTCTGTGGGACTTCAGCTTGCGACTTCATACTGTTCATTTGTCATTGCTTGATCCATATAGAAAGCTGGACTGAAATGTCTCAGAGGGAACTTAGGGAGAGAGAAAGTCTCTTTTCGGTCAGGCCCTGGCCTTTAGCAGTCTGGTCAGGACCTGTAGGTGACTGACATTTTCAACCTGGGACAGAGCTGAAAGGCAGGTTGCATTTGCACTGGGAGAAATTGTCTTCCATTGTCACAACTTCACAGAAAACTGGAAAATGCCACTGGAATACAATTTCTAGAAAATAACAAAAAATAATAATAATGAAGAAATTCCAAGTGTTGGATTTGTTTTCACACTTACTCATTAGAGCCTGGGGCCTCAGCTGAGTAGATGTTCATGGCTAGAAGTACTAGCTCTTTGCCATCAAGTTTGACTGCAGAGAAAGGTACCATTAATAGTCATGAAGTAATTCTTTCTTCTCACAAAAGACCTATTGGGTCAGTATCTCCTTCATCTTACAAGTGTCCAGGATGCCCAATAACTGTGAGAACAAGACTAGGCACTGTATGAAATTCGATCAGTCAAAATATTTTCCCCATGAAAAACGTTGAAAAAAAAATTAAAAAAAAAATATTTTCCCCATGAAAAAAAGAAATGCAGTGGTACTCTATATTACCACTTGTATTTTATATTAGGTTTATATGGTTCTTAGTGGTTGTTATATCTCTGTATGTATGTTCACTTCACATTGACTCATTATTCATTCAGTAAGTATGTATGGAAGGATTACTGTATGCCAGGCCTTCTTCCATACCTTTTGTTGCCATCTTTGTTTTATAGATAATCATGACCCTAAAATTTCTTCCACACCATTAATTGACAGAGAAACCGAGCAAGACTATTAAACTCACTTTACACAAATCTGGTAGAAGTAAAGTCTCGCTGAAAGGTAATATTTCCATAAATCAAGATACGTTCCTTCAAATGATAAGACCATTGTGCCCAAAGCACATGCTCCCTCATAAAGAGAAATTAAAAAACAAAAAACAAAACAAAACAAAACAAAATGAACTGTTTGTCCAAGGTGGCAACAACCAGATTTCTAATGATTAACCAAAATAAAGGTATTCAGGTCATAATACTGTAATTTTTCCGAACAAAATTATTTCTCTAGATATCTGAAGCTCCTATAAATTCATAATTCATGTAGTGCTTTTAAGGGGACCTGATGAATTAAATGAAGTAGTAAATAGTTCTTCTGTAATAAAACCGTAACTTTTATACTGAAATATATATCAGCTATATATATACACACAAACAAACAAACAAAAAACTGTGCTCAATTTAAGATTAAAAAAAAACCAAAACTGTCAGATATTGACCTTAAAAGAACCCTCTGGGATAAAGATAAAGGATGCTGGTTTATCACATTTATGTGCTTTTAAAAAGTATATTAAGGGGCGCCTGGGTGGCGCAGTCGGTTAAGCGTCCGACTTCAGCCAGGTCACGATCTCGCGGTCCGTGAGTTCGAGCCCCGCGTCGGGCTCTGTGCTGACAGCTCAGAGCCTGGAGCCTGCTTCCGATTCTGTGTCTCCCTCTCTCTCTGCCCCTCCCCCGTTCATGCTCTGTCTCTCTCTGTCCCAAAAATAAATTAAAAAACGTTGAAAAAAAAAAAAGTATATTAATAGTTCATAATGTTTATTGAGCACTTACATGCCAGACAATGGGCACTGTCTGGAGTTCTCTGCATTCACTACTTCATTTAATCCTCACAAGCCAAAACAAAATAGAGACTATTCTTATTCCTTTTTAGCAGATGAGGAAAGTCAGGGTTGGAGAAGATAAGTAACTTGTTCACAGTCATGGAGCTGGTCAAGTGATAAAAGCCAGGCAGCGTGTCTTTTGAGCCTGCCCTCTTCAGAAGCAGAAAATTAGAGCAGACGATCATGGACCTTGGAGATAGAGACTACCCAGGGTTAGAATCTGGTCTCTACCACTTACAGACTGTGTCACCTTGGGCCACACTATATATTTGACATTGCCATGTTAATTGCCAGACTGCTTGGCTGGTAGACAATACTATATTGATTAGGGATTAGGCCAACCGAGTCACTGTGGGTTGCTGCATATAAGATACGTGTATTAACTCATCAGTAAGGCCAGGATCTTCTGGTAAATGTTTAATCACAGGCCCTGCAAGGGAAAAGATCTTCCTGATTGATAGTATTTGCTGATGTCAGTGGTGTAGGTACAGCCCCACGGCTGATTTCAGTGTGCTGTTACTGAATGCCGACTTGGAAAGCCACAAACACGATCAGCTCTTTCAAGCTGACATACCAGGCTTCACCACACCACCAACTAAGACTCATTCTTATGTTTAACACCAACTGAGTATCTGGGTGCATTTAAGTCTTGAGAGTGAGGGAGAACATCTCACCCCATGGCCATGATACAATTTACTTACATCCAGGAGGATGTTTGTTATAGTGTTGCTCAAAATAGCAACAACCGCAATTTCATGATACAAAGTATGGGATTAGGAGGTACTACCTAGAGTGCAATGTGAAAGTGTTTGAAACACTCATCAATCAGAGTGCTGTCAAATTTAGATCAATGTCTAAAATTATATTTCTGTTACAATTGAGGGCCATACAGCTGTGGATGCATTCAACAGATGAAATGTTGTCCTGGGTGGGCTTGTTAAACAGGAATAGAAAGGTACAACAATTTAAAGGTAGGAGGAGTAGGGGCGCCTGGGTGGCTCAATCGTTTGAGTGTCCAACATCAGCTCAGGTCATGATCTCATAGTCCGTGAGTTCAAGCCCCGAGTTGGGTTCTGTGCTGACGGCTCAGAGCCTGGAGCCTGCTTCAGATTCTGTGTCTCCCTCTCTCTCGGACTCTCCCCCGTTCATACTCTGTCTCTCTCTGTCTCAAAAATAAACAAACATTAAAAAAAATTTTTTTTAAGGTAGGAGGAGTAGCATCATGCCAAGCTGATGCCAAAGAAAGACTTAGTGTTTACTGTAAATTATGAAAACTGGGTCTGTTAGCAATACAAAAGAATTTTATAATGGCAGTTGATACTGTCACTCAGGTAGTTATGTGGTGATGAAGGGTGACCAACTCCCTTCATTAATAATGCAAAGCTCTTAGCACAGTGCCTGGTACATCATAAGTGTTTGACATACATTGGCTATAGTTATTATTGTAATAAACTACAGCATCCCATATGATCTAATGGTCACTAGATTTTTATAGAAGGTGTATTGACAAGAAATCATATTCCTAATGTATTTTAAAACAAAAAATAAATTTTATTCTATTTTTATAAAAAAATATATGCTCAATTTTGGTAATGGAACAATGTCTGAAATATCTAAAGTGGTTCTTTATGCATGGCATGACATTGGTAACTTTAATTTCTTTGTTGTATTTGTGAAGATATCCTAGTTTTTCTGTGATGAATGTATATAATTTTTATTATTCAAAACAACTTATTTAAATTAAATAAAAACACCTATATAAATATTTCTTTCCTTGTTTCCCTAGAAGAAAAATCATGATCTGTTTATGTGGTTCAACACTGGACAGCTGACAAGTCTTATCTTTGTTAATTTTGTTGAATAGTAGATTGGCTAAGAACTAGACAGAAGGCCTGAATAATATATATATATATATATATTTTTTTAATTTTAATGTTTATTTATTTTTGAGAGAGAGAGAGAGAGAGAGTGAGAGTGGGAGAGGGGCAGAGAGAGGGAGACACAGAATGTGAAGCAGGCTGCAGGCTCCGAGCTGTCAGCACAGAGTTGGGTGCGCAGCTCAAACCCATGAACTACGAGATCATGACCTGGCAAAGTCGGACGCTCAGCCAAGTGAGTTACCCGGGTGCCCCCTGAATAATATTGTAAGCCTTGTACTATCCCATGAACCTCCATGACTAAAAACCACAGCAGGCCCAGAGAATGGGAAATGAAGCTAGAAAAAATAAGAAAAACATAAAGAGTCATCTCATGTCTTTTTTTTCCATTTTTTGAATTTTTAAACTGCATCCTTATATTTAAAGTAGATTTCTGTAGACCACATATAATAGCTCTTTTATCCAGTATGGCAATCCCTGTCTTTCATTTAGAATGTTTAGAGCATTTATATTTAATAGAATTATTACTACGTTTAGATATAAATATATTATGTTGCTATTTCCTTTTCTATTTGTCCCATTTGTTCTTTGTCCCTTTTTACTTTTTCTACCTTCTTTTGGACTGAGTTGTTTAACAATCTATTTTGTTTCCACTATTGGCTAAATACCTCTTTTTCTATTTTTTTATTTTAGTGGTTGCTCTAGGATTTGTAATAGACACTTTAACTTATCAATCTAATTTATTCTTCATTGTGGCCAAAAGCAAACATCTCATCACTGTAGCATAGGTAGTATATAAGTCACTTAAAATTAATCAGTAAGACATGGCAGTTAAAAATACAATCATGAATCTTTAACTGATATATTATGGACCTACTTTTCATTGTAGGAGTATCTGTATTGTCTATGAGTAGATTTTGTGCACAATTTAAGGTTTTTCCTCTTGCTCCAGGGTTTAGAGAAGCTGCACAGTATAGTGGAAAAAGCATGTGCTTTGGAATCAGGCTATCTGAGGTTAGATACTCGGTGTTATATTTTCTGTTGCATGACTTTAGATAATTATTTAAGATTTCTGAGTATCATTTACACAAAAGGGGTAAGAATATTCATTCTTTAGGAACTTTATGAATATAAAATGGTATTATATATGTAAACACTTGGGGAATACAAAACACATGCTTAGTGAATGACAGTAGTTTTCAATTAGCAAGATATGTACATCTTCATTTAGTACTTTTTAAATAGCTTCTTTTTGTCAACTTTATCTCTGAGTCAAAATGAATTTTCATTTCTCTGAAGCTCAACCTTACACCCCACCTAAAAAAAAGTCACGTTTCAGATCCTGGCTCTGACACTTACTGTATGAAGTTGGGTAGACAAATTTTCAAGCTCGTGCTTCCTTCTCCATGAAATGGAGATTATTTTGACATAACTTTTTCAAAAAGCAATTGTGAGAATGAGTGGAACTCTCTTTTGTAAATGGTTCTACCAATAGTATGTCATTATCCACAGGTAAGGTATTATTAATAATGATTTTAATAAAGATGATAATGATAATAAATACCAGAGTTTGTCACCATGAATTTATACAAAACATATGGCATAGATTCTTCTTCCAATGAACTTGCAGTCTCATCGGAGGGAGATGGATGAAAATTTGTGAGATCATGTCTAACAATAATAGGTAGCATGTCATCACCAAATATTTCAGGGAAAAGAGAATTTGTGGGCTGAAGGATAAGAAAAGCCTTCTGTCTTGGTGAAGGGGAATACGATCAAGGTCATAAAGGTGGAATAAGAGGTATATGAGTAAAGGGGAGAGGAGGAAGAGACCAGGTGGAGACCATGAACTACAGCAAAGGGTCAGGAGGAGAAATGCAAAGCTGATTGAAGTGCTTATGCTAAGAACGGAAAATCCACTGAGATATGGTTTTGTGGTGGGAATCAGGGCCAGACAGGGACACCAAGGTCTTGAATTCATCTGTGCGGAATTTAAACATGTTCCTGTAAATTAAATTTATTGGGAAGGGAGTAGGCTGGAGAAGCACTGGTCATGTATGAGCAAAGTGGTCTTAAATTTAGTCAGGCCCTATATTTGGCCACATCTGAGAAAAAGAGTGCCATTCTCTCAAACTAACATCTAGCACCCTACAAACACACTTTTCTAAACACAGTAATTTGTCAAGAATATTGCAAAACAATTTTATATAACCCCGTTTATCTGGAGTAGTCAACTAGTTTCTAACTAAGTATGCATATTTGATATAATAAGACAAGAGAATGTTATGCAGAAAACAGTATGTCTCTAAACATTATTTGTCCCACTTCATGAAGACATTCATAAGCTCCACACACTCTTTTGAGTTAGAATATGGAACCTGAGTAAGAAGACACTTTCCTTTCAAGGCTGCTTTCCTTAAACTTTTGACACTGGAAATAGATTACTTGAGGACAGGATTTGTGCTTGATTTAAAAAACTATCTGCAGGCTTTCTTTCAACCTTTTCCTCTCCGCAGCTTTTTTTGTCCCATTCTTTATTGACTAGTTTTTTTTTTTTTCAGAAGGGAAAACGTGGGTAGCAAAGTTCTGCAGGTGAAGTAAAAGTTATTTTTAGCCCCTTTTTTATAGGCTACTGGGGAAAATTGCATTTCATTTACCATATGTCATAATGGCTCTAGATAGAATGGAAAACGTTTAGACCTGAGCAACTGGAAGATCCAGGCCAGTAATATAAATTTTGTCAATTCAAAAAAACTCAAGGACGGTACTCACTAGAGTGATTATTTTACTTAACCTATAACTAGTTCAGTTAACTTGACAGGCTTGGATTCAGTTGAAATTCAATTCAGTTTAAAAAAAAAAAAACACTCAGGCTGGCTGATGGAATTAACTAGTTATTTGACTAACTTGACTCACAGTGTGAAATGATTAGTCAGTTTAATCAAAATGTTCTGACCGGTTGTGCATACAGATGCAAAAGTAGACATTTCAACAGTCTCTCCTGGCTATTCTTTATTAAACGAAATGAAAATGTAAAGAGTTTTACAAAATATAATATGAATAACAGATTATGTGAAATGGGCCAGAAAACCAGCAGTTTTCACCCTGGGATTAGCACTCAGCAATCTTAATCACAGAGTTTGAATTCTATAACTATATTTGCCAGATTCCTGTTTAAACTCACATCCCATCCTGGGCCTTCCTTACTATCCCCTCTGATATTTCTGTTAATTCTCTGGACAGCGCACATGTTTTGAGTATCTGCTCTGTTCTTTACACACCTTTATACTTCCCTCTTTATGTATACAAAGACTACATTTTCCAATTAAGGGGGAAAAAACAGGAGATCAGGTAATCTGTAATGTGTTGTAACAATGGACCAAAATACTTTCTGCCTGGGATTGCCAAATTTGGTGTCATAGGAAGAAAGGCAAGAAGGAGGGAAGAAAGAGAAGGAAAGAGAAAGGAAGGAAGGAAGGAAGGAAGGGAGGAAGGGAGGGAGGGGAGAGGGGAGGGGAGGGGAGGAAGGAAGAAAGACGGGAGGGAGGGAGGGAGGGAGGGAGGAAAGAAGGAAGGAAGGAATGGGAGAGGGGAGGGGAGGAAGGAAGAAAGACCAGATGGAGGAAGGGAGGGAGGAAGGAAGGAAGGAAAGAAGGAAGGAAGGAAAGGGCAGAGACGCAAAGAAGGAAGGAAGGGAGGGAGCAAAGTAAGAAGGAAGGAAAGAAGACAAAAATAAAAATTGATTGCACATTAGAGAAAAATGTTAAGTGGAATCAACATATAAAATGAATAGGCAGTTGAACCAAATTAAAGTTTGGAGTCAACTACCTTTTCACTCTAAGAGCCTCTTTGTCTTTAAAACAAAATCATTCTTTAGTATTCCTTTTTGCCAACACTTTATTAAGATGCAGTGGTGCTTTTTAAAGAAAAGGACAGATTTTAAAGATACAGGATATATTCAGCAGCAGGCAGGGCTCTGGAAATTGGGCTTCTGAATGCTGAATGTTACTGTCTTTTGGGAAATGGGTTCAGTGGATAAGTCCGCCTTATTGTGGAGAAAGAAAAGTTGAACAGTTTGAACACTTCTTAGCAGCAAAACCTCACTCTGAAGAGCCTTTGAGGTGAGTGAAATGAATCAGAAACATATGGATTACATTTTGCTTCAAGTGCCTCAGGGCTCAGAGTGTTTGGCTAAGTACATTTTAGGTTTTTCCCATTACAGAATTGAAAAAAAAAAAATACTATTGCCTGAAGCACTTTCCCAAGCCCAACTTGTACTAGGATTCAGCTGAAGGAACGTCCTGCCCCTCTCCCATTAGAAATGCAAATGAGCCCAAAGCATCCCTTTTTTCAGAATGCTCTGAGGGAGTGCATGCCACCCCATAGGAGGCATCTGCTTGGATGGCATTATTTATGAGAAAAGAAAGGGGGGAAAGGGGGGAGGAGGAGGAGGAAGAAGAAAAGAAAAGACCTTCTCAGATCCTTCCAAAGAGGAGTGAATAGTACTTTTGCTAAAATGAATATATGCTTCCTCTCTACTACGAGGATAGTAATGGTTTGGGGACTCGATTTCAGTTGGTTAACCTAAAGTTCAAATAATAAAGATTATAATAATGCCAGATACTTTATAAGAATAATCTAATTTCCATAAATTTTATGACCCTGTCTCTAAATATTCTAATTGAATGTTCTGGGCTAAAGTATGGATATGTAGTGTCCAACAGAAAACATGTGCACCAGGAAACGTGTTTCCAGACTGTTGAGAGTAGTATTGTTTTTGTAATTAAAAAACAAACAAACAAACAAACAAAAC
This sequence comes from Panthera uncia, assembly GCF_023721935.1. NCBI lineage: Eukaryota > Metazoa > Chordata > Mammalia > Carnivora > Felidae > Panthera > Panthera uncia. Next base: position 101,346,642 of record NW_026057582.1, on the reverse strand, counting down.
TGAAAACAACCCAAATGTTCCTTAAGCAGCAAAATGGAAAAATAAACTGCCATTGTCATTCACTGGAAATTCTCTACAGCAACACAATAGACTGTGGACACAAGTTATGAACACATACACATGGCAACATCTTAGAAACACATGGAGGGGACACTCCCACTGGAACACCCACTCCTCTTGACTCTGAAGACCAGTTGTGGCTGCCATTACTGCCACCTCCCACCATTCACATAGATGTTTGCTGTCCCTGGTGTGAAGGTGTCTGACTTGCACACCTGACAACTGCTTCCAAGGCAACCTGATAAAGCAAATCTCTGTTCCTTTCGAATTCTTTAGTGGTAGGTAGATTGAGGTCTGCGTGATAGGTAGGAGATTTCTGATATAGCACAAGAGGGATTAGATGCCAGGCAGCTGCAAAGAATAGCAAACATGACTATAGACTTGAAGAGAAAGACATGAGATACAAGAAACAAGAGACAGTCAGGAAACCAGTGAGCCCTTTGTTAAGTCTAAATAAGCTGTACTTGGTGAAATTTAAAATGCTAACGACAATCTAGAATTTACATCCCGGATAGCATCTTACGGGAGATGAAGAGATAGGGAATTAAACACATTCTAAGCTTTTTTGTTCACTGTTTTTGGAGAATAATATAGATAATGGTTAGCTCTAGGCATTTGCAGACAAGTGCCTATTACATTAAAACATAAGCGGGGAAGGGAGAGGGATGAATAGGTGGAGCACAGAGGATTTTTAGGGCAGTGAAAATACTCTGTATAATACCTGAATTTTGGATACATGTCATTATTCATGTGTCCAAACCCATAGGATGTACACCACCAACTGTAAACTGTAATGGAAACTATGGACTTTGATATTGATGTGTCAGTGTAGGTTCATCAGTTATAGCAAATATATCAATCTGCAGTGGGTGGGGGGGGATGTTGATAATGGGTGTTGTGCCTGTCTGGGGACAGAGGGACTTATGGGAAATCTCTGTATCTTTCCTTCAAGTTTTCTGTGAACTTTAAACTGTTCTAGAGTAAAAAGTCTTTTAAAAATTGTAAGGTTAGGGGCACCTGGGTGGCTCAATCGGTTAAGTATCCGACTTCGGCTCAGGTCATGATCTCATGGTCCCATGGATTCAAGTACCACATTGGGCTGTCTGCTGTTAGCACAGAGCCCTCTTCAGATCCTCTGTCCCCCTCTTTATCTGTCCCTTGCCTGCTCATGCTCTCTTTCTCTCTCAAAGATAAATAAACATTGACAAAATTGTAAGGATAAACTCTTGTGCAGTAATAATTGGAATGGGTCCCAAGAGAGATTTCATGGTAGTGGTAACGTCATTGGTGCTGATTATATCACTGTCTGAAAACATATGAAACTGTATACTTGTGATATATATAGTTTCCTTGTCTATATTATATTTTAATAAAAAGTTCAAATTTTATGGGTACGTGGTTAAAAAAAACTTGTTTGGAAAGTATAGAAAGATATATAATAAATAGTAGGTCTCCCTCATACACAATCTCCTGATTCCTACCTAGAGGCATTGTTGCAATTATTTCTTCTAAATCCTTCCAGAGATATTTTAGGACTGTGTATTCATGTTTATGTGCATGATTTTATGAAAAAATACATATACATACACACATATGTACATATACATATACATACATATATACACACACACACACACACACACATATATATATATATACACACACACACACGTATATATTCATGTATATTTCCCCCTTTATTACATAATGAGTATACTAGTACACTATGCATACTGGTCTGAGTCTTGCTGATTAGATTGATTTGTCTCTTCCTTTTCAAGAGCTACACAGAAATCATGGATTCTGTTATATGGTTATGCCACAATTTATTTAGCTAGTGTATGGCTACTCAAAGCAATGCAGCAAAAATATCTGTGTAAATATTTCATTGCATAATACATATATGAGTTTATTTTATATAATATCCATCTGTGCAGGAATATGTACATAAACATATGGAATTGCAAGATCAAATGGCTTGTGTTTTTCTAACTTTGATAGATATCACCAAATTGCTCTCTGAAAATGCCATACTCATTACATTCCACCAATAATGAATGAAAGTACTATTCTTCCATGTCTTTATCAGCACAGTATATTATCAAACTTTTTCAGTATGGCTAGTCTATAGGTGAAAACTGCCATTTGTTAATTTTGATTTGCATTTCTGTAATTAGTCACCCAAATTAAGTATTAGTTAGAACTCCTTACATATATTTAATAGACATTTGTATCTATTTTTCTGTATGTTCTTGTTTTGCTCATTTTTATAAGGAGTTGACATTTCTTTATTATTTCTATTGTGGTAAATATATATAACATACTATTTACCATTGTAACTATTTTAAAAAAAATTTTTAATGTTTATTTATTTTTGAGAGAGAGAGAGAAAGAGAGAATGAGCAGGGGAGGGGCAGAGGGAGAGGGAGACACAGAATCTGAAGCAGGCTCAGGCTGTGAGCTCTCAGCACAGAGCCCAATGCGGGGCTCAAACCCACAAATTGTGAGATCATGACCTGAGCTGAAGTCGGATACTTAACCAACCTAGGCACCCAGGCACCCCCATTTTAGCTGTTTGTAAGTGTACAGTTCAGTGACATTAAGTAGCACATTGTTATGCAACTGTCAGCACTACCCAGCTCCAGAACTCTGTCCTCACTGTAAACTGAAACTCTGTACTAAACAATAACTCCCCATTTCCTTATTAATTTTGTGAGCTCTTTATGTACTCATGTGATTCATGATTTGTCATTTAAATCCTGACAGTAATCCCGTGAAGTAGGCAATTGCTTTTCTGACTCACTGTAGTCAGACTTTTACCCTCAGCACTCAACTGAAACTGCTCTTGCCATGGTTATCAATGACCTACATATTGCTAAATCCAATCATCCATTGCAGTTTTCATCTTACTTGCCCTGTCAGCAGTATTTGATAAAACTGATCACTTCTTCTAGTAAAACTTTTTTCATTTGAATTCCAAGATGCCTCATTCTGACAGACTCCATCTCAGTCTCCTTTGTCATCTCTTCTGCAAGTTTTCTAAACTTTGGAAAGCCCTAAGTCTCAGTACTTGCATTACTTTTCTTCTTTGTTTATGTTCACTCCTTTGGTGATCTCTTCCAGTCTGATGGCTTTAAAAGTATCTGTATGCTAATAACTACCAAATTCATAACTGTAGCCCAGCTCTCTACCCTGAACTCCACACTTGTATATTTAACTGCCTCCTCAATGTTTGCTCATAAATATGTAATAAATATATCAAACCTAACTTTAAAATTGATTTCTTGGATTACATCTTCTAATAATAGTAAAACAACTTGGTTGGACTGTCCCTCCTACTAATGGCAGTTTTAAAATTTGGAAAAATCTTTTAAAACACATTGAAAACAAATGTAGAAGGAAACTCTAGAGGGTTAGCCCTTAAATATAGGAATTATCCATGGTAATATTTGCATTTTTGTGGCCATTTGCCTGAAGGCACTCACTGAACAACATGAGATGAACTAGAAAAAGTCACAGACTTACTGGATTGCTGTGTCAGAGGGCAGAGACTTGGGCTGGCAGAGTGACTTGAAAATTAAAAAGGGGGAGAAATACCAGAGATGAGAAAGCTGCGGAGGGATCAGGCTCCAAAATTCTGAATATAACTCTTCAAGCTATTGAGTAATCATTGAATTGTGCACATTCTGAGGATATTCCAGGGGTCATCCAGAAATGGCATATAGAAAGTTGAAAGAATGGAAAGGGAATCTCAGCTGCTTCCCACGGCAGGAAAGAGTTTTGGGTTTAGTCAGTACTCTTCATAGTAAGATAATGGAATCCAAAGCCTCTGTAACATATCACATGATTTCTAACATTCAGCAAAAAATTACTAGACAGATAAAGAGGGAAATGAGATCCAACTCAAGGGGGGGAAAAAAAAGCAATCAGTAGAAATGACCTAAAGATTTTTCAGATGTTGGAATTATCAGATAATAACTTAAAAGCTGCTTTGTGTACATTATAAGGAATTAAAAGAGGCTATAATCCATAATGAATAAACATGAGAAATCTGGGAGAGTAATGAAAATGATTGAAAAGAATACAATAATTGAAATAAAAATTGTATAAGATGGGTTTACATGCATATTTCAGGTGGCAGAAAAAGAGTCTACTCAATAGAAATTAGAAACAGACTGTTTCTACTAGATGATGAAGCAATAGAAATTAACCAATTTAAAACATGGAGGGGAGAGCCTGGGTAGCTCATTTGGTTGAGTGACCAACTCATGACTGCAACTGAGGTTATGATCTCAGTGTTGTAGGATCGAGCTGCCCATCATGCTCCATGCCTAGCATGGAGCCTGCTTAGAATTCTCTCTCTCCCTCTTCTCCTCCCCCACTCATGCTCTCTCTGTCTCTCTCTAAAATAAAAAGAATAATCTCCCTCTCCTATCCCCCATCCATAATCCCAAAGGGAACCAGTTCCTATCACCGAACTTGCTTGCACCACGCAAACACCCAACGCTGTGCTTCTGTGGATCCATCCCTCTGATGGGTCTGCCTCCCTCCTGGTGCTGCAGGACCCCTCCTGCAGGGGACCACCGGCAGCAAAGCGAGCTAAACCTTCCCCTCCCGCCCCTGTGCACCTTGAAGATCGACCCCAGCTAATACGTCAGATCCCATCAAAGCATCAACACAAGCCTGGCGGTGTGCAAGTAACCTGGACAGGAGCCACACCACTACACCGTGAGTCCTGCCCCTAGGAGAGGGGAAGATAAAGTACACACCAGTCTGACTGTGGCCTCAGCAGTGGGCTGGGGACAGACATTGGGTCTGACTGCGGCCCCACCCACCAACACAAGTTAATTCCAGACAGCGCGGGGAAAGTGCCCAGCAGTTCGTGCCACCCCAGGGACTACCCAAAATGATGAAACGGAAGAACTCTCCTCAAAAGAAACTCCAGGAAGTAGCGACAGTTAAAGAATTGATCAAAAACGATTTAAGCAATATAACGGAACAAGAATTTAGAATAATAGTCAAAAAATTAATCGCTGGGCTTGAAAAAAGTATAGAGGACAGCAGAGAATCTATTGCTATAGAGATCAAGGGACTAAGAAATAGTCATGAGGAGCTAAAAAATGCTACAAATGAGGTACAAAATAAAATGGAGGCGACCACAGTTCAGATTGAAGAGGCAGAGGAGAGAATAGGTGAATTAGAAGATAAAATTATGGAAAAAGAGGAAGCTGAGAAAAAGATAAAAAAATCCAGGAGTATGAGGGGAGAATTAGAGAACTAAGTGATGCAATCAAATGGAACAATATCCGTATAATAGGAATTCCAGAAGAGGAAGAGAGAGAGAAAGGGGCTGAAGGTGTACTTGAACAAATCATAGGTGAGAACTTCCCTTATCTGGGGAAGGAAAAAGGCATTGAAATCCAAGAGGTACAGAGAACTCCCTTCAGATGTAACTTGAATCTATCTTCTTCACGACATTACATAGTGAAACTGGCAAAATACAAGAATAAAGAGAAAATTCTGAAAGAAGCTAGGGATAAACACACTCTAACTTATAAAGGGAGACCCATAAGACTAGTGGCAGACCTATCTACTGAAACCTGAGAAAGTCGGATAGAAGGAACATACTTAAACATCATAAAAGCCATTTATGAAAAGCTAACAGCTAATATCATCCTCAATGGGGAAACACTGAGAGCTTTCCTCCAGAGATCAGGAACACGACAGGGATGTCCACTCTCCCCACTGTTGTTTACCATAGTGTTGGAAGTTCTAGCATCAGCAATCAGACAACAAAAGGAAATCAAAGGCATCAAAATTGGCAAAAATGAAGTCAACCTTTCACTTTTTGCAGATGACATGATATTATACATGGAAAACCCAATAGACTCCACCAAAAGTCTGCTAGAACTGATACATGAATTCAGCAAAGTCACAGGATACAAAATCAATGTACAGAAATCAGTTGCATTCTTATACACTAACAATGAAGCAACAGAAAGACAAATAAAGAAACTTACCCTGCTCACAATTGCACCAAGAATCTTAAGATACCTAGGAATAAACCTAACCAAAGATGTAAAAGATCTGTATGATGAAAACTATAGAAAGCTTATGAAGGAAATTGAAGAAGATATAAAGAAATAGAAAAACATTCCATACTCATGGATTGGAAGAATAAATATTGTTAAAATGTCAATACTACCCAAAGATATCTACACATTCACTGCAATCCCAATCAAAATTGTACCAACGTTCCTCTCGAAGCTAGAACAAGCAATCCTAAAATTTGTATGGAACCACAAAAGACCCCAAATAGCCAAAGTAACTTTGAAGAAGACCAAAGCAGGGGGCATCACAGTCCCAGAATTTAGCCTCTACTGCAAAGCTGTAATCATCAAGACAGCATGTTATTGGCACAAAAACAGACACATAGACCAATGGAATAGAATAGACACCCCAGAATTAGACCCACAAAAGCATGGCCAACTAATCTTTGACAAAGCAGGAAAGAATATCCTATGGAAAAAAGACAGTCTCTTTAACGAATGGTGCTGGGAGAGCTGGACAGCAACATGCAGAAGGATGAAACTAGACCACTTTCTTACACCATTCACAAAAATAAACTCAAAATGGATAAAGGACCTGAATGTGAGACAGGAAACCATCAAAACCCTAGAGGAGAAAGCAGGAAAAGACCTCTCTGACCTCAGCCGCAGCAATTTCTTACTTGACACATCCCCAAAGGCAAGGGAATTAAAAGCAAAAATGAACTATTGGGACCTCATGAAGATAAAAATCTTCTGCACTGCAAAGGAAACAATCAACAAAACTAAAAGGCAACCAACAGAATGGGAAAAGATATTTGCAAATGACATATCAGACAAAGGGCTAGTATCCAAAATCTATAAAGAATTCACTAAACTCCACACCCAAAAAACAAATAATCCAGTGAAGAAATGGGCAGAAGACATGAATAGACACTTCTCTAAAGAAGACATCCAGATGGCCAACAGGCACATGAAAAGATGCTCAACGTCGCTCCTCATCAGGAAAATACAAATCAAAACCACACTCAGATACCACCTCACGCCAGTCAGAGTAGCTCAGATGAACAAATCAGGAGGCTATAGATGCTGGCGAGGATGTGGAGAAACGGGAACCCTCTTGCACTGTTGGTGGGAATGCAAACTGGTGCAGCCACTCTTGAAAATCGTGTGGAGGTTCCTCAAAAAATTAGAAGTAGATCTACCCTATGACCCAGCAATAGCACTGCTAGGAATTTACCCAAGGGATACAGGAGTACTGATGCATAGGGGCACTTGTACCCCAATGTTTATAGCAGCACTCTCAACAATAGCCAAATTATGGAAAGAGCCTAAATGTCCATCAACTGATGAATGGATAAAGAAGTTGTGGTTTATATACACAATGGAATAGTACTTGGCAACAAGGAAGAATGAAATATGGCCTTTTGTAGCACCATGGATGGAACTGGAGAGTGTTATGCTAAGTGGAATAAGTCATACAGAGAAAGACAGATAGCATATGTTTTCACTCCTATGTGGATCCTGAGAAACTTAACAGAAGACCATGGGGGAGAGAAAGAAAAAAAAAAGGGAGAGAGGGGGGGAAAAAAAAAAAAAAAAAATTTTAAAAAAAGAAAAAAAAAAAAAAAAAAAAAAAAAAAGAACAATAAATAAATAAATAAATAAATAAATAAATAATAAAAACTGAGAACAAACTGAGGGTTGATGGGGCGTGGGAGGGAGAGGAGGGTGAGTGAGGGGTATTGAGGAGGGCACCTGTTGGGATGAGCACTGGGTGTTGTATGGAAACCAATTTCACAATAAATTTCATATTAAATAAAATAAAATATCAGAAAATATAAGAAAAAAATAAAAAATAAAAATAAACTAAAAAGAGTAATAAAAAAAGTTTCTCTCTCTCCCTGTGGCCTTCTCCCCCACTCACACTTTTTCTAAAATAAATTTTTTAAATGGAGAAAAATTACTTAAAATTAGGCTCATCAACCTATGAGAATATATTAAGCACTATACATGCAACTGAGGTCCCAAAAGGAAATGAGAGTGGTGCAGAAAAAGAAATTTTTTTAAAGAAATAATGGCAGAACATTTCCCAAATTTGGTGGAAGAATCCTAAACTTTCAGATCCAATAAGCTTAGTAAATCTCAGGATAAACACTACACCTAAACACATTATAGTAAAACTGCTGAAAGCCAAAGAAAAATCTTGAAAGCAAAGAGAATAAAACAATATATTACAAATAGGGTAAAGACATTACAAATGACAACTGAACTTTAATAAAAATAAGGCAAAGCAGTTGAAAACGGGATAATATCTTCAAGAAAAAGGCTATCAACTCAAATTTTTATATTCAGCAAAACTATTCTCTGTACTGAACACAAAATAAACACATTTTTAGAAAAATGAAAACTGAATTTGTTGCCAGCAGATTTGCACTGTAGAAATGCTAATGAAAATTCTCCTAAATGGAGAGAAATGATAGCAGGTGGAAAGTTGTATATTTAGGAAGGAAGGAAGAATATCACAAATGGTAAATATGGAAATAAATACATAAATATAGATATGGAGTATTATTTACATATATATGATTTTCATTTTTTAAGAGATATAGGATTATTTAAAAGAAGCAGCTATTTAAAACTAAAATTATAGCACCATATCATGGAGTTTACAATGAACTTGGATGTTTTATATATTATACTAATAGCACAAAGGGCAGAGGGATAAATAAAACTACAATATTGCAAGATTTCTATATTTCCTGTGAGGTAGTAGTACATTATAAACTCCAAGACTGTAATCAATTAAAGATACATATTTTATGCCCTGAAGTAAGCACTAAAAATAATGCAAAAAGGTATAGCTGAAATTTTAATTTTACATATTTAATAATAAATTTACATATTTAATACATATTCTATTAATCCAAAAAAAGTCAGGGAAGGAGAAGAAACAAAATTAGAACAAATGGAAAATAAATGAGAAAAATGGTAGACCTAAATCCAACCATATTGATAATTAAATTACATATAAATTGCTATAACACTACAATTAAGCAGACGTTGTTATATTGTTTTTGTTTTTTGTTTTTTGTTTTTGTTTTTTTTTAATTTTTTTTTTTAATGTTTTATTTCTGAGTCAGAGAGAGACAGCGCCTGAGTAGGGGAGGGGCAGAGAGAGAGGGAGACACAGAATCAGAAGCAGGCTCCAGGCTCCGAGCTGTTAGCACCAAGCCTGACGTGGGGCTCGAACTCACAAACCGTGAGATCATGACCTGAGCTGAAGTCGGTCACTCAACCAACTGAGCCACCCAGGTGCCCCTGTTTTTTGTTTTTTAAAGAAGGACCCAGTTGTGTTTTGCTGCAAATGGTACACTTTAGGTACAAAGACATATATGATTTGAAAGGAAAAAGAAGAAAGAAGACATAACTTAAAGTAAAATACATTTCAAGATAAGGGGCATTATCATTGATGAAGAGGGATATTTTGCAATAATATAATGATTAACTTATTGAGAAGACATAACAATTATAAATACATACTGTAGTGACAGGGCTTCAAAATATATGAAACACAAACTGACAAAAGTAAAAGGACATATAGATTAATGCACAATCATAATCATAATTGGAGATTTTGAACAATTCTTTCTCAGAATTGAAAGAACAAGGGAAAAAAACCAGCTTTTAGCATGTACATGATCTTTACGACAATATCAACCACCTTGACATCATTGACATTTATGTAGTGCTACATTCAACAACTACAGAATATATTGTTCATTTCAAAGTACCCTGAAAATACATCAAAATGGACCAAATGTTAAGACGTAAATAGTACTTGAAAAGATTTACGAAGCATGTCATGTGATCCCAGAGGAATTAAATTAGAAATCAATAATATATTGTGAAAAGCCCCAAACATTTGCAAATTAAACAGTGCGGTTTTAAATATTGCATAGATCAAAGAAGAAAATAAAAATGAAAATTAAAAAATATTTTGAGGGGTGCCTGGGTGGCTCAGTCGGTTGGGCGGCTGACTTCATTCAGCTCCGGTCATGATCTCGCGGTCGGTGAGGGCTGTGAGTTCGAGCCCCGCGTCGGGCTCTGTGCTGACAGCTCAGAGCCTGGAGCCTGTTTCAGATTCTGTGTCTCCCTCTCTCTGACCCTCCCCTGTTCATTCTCTGTCTGTCTCTGTCTCAAAAATAAATAAATGTTAAAAAATTTTTTCAAAAAAATATTTTGAACTAAATAATCATAAAAATATAACATGCAAAATTTATGAAATGCAATTAAAACTGATTAGAGGGCAATCTATAGCTTTAAATGCTTACATGTTTTTAAAGGGTTTAAAATCAGTGATCTGAGTTTACACATTTATAAGCTAGAAAAATAAAAGCAAATTGAACCCAGTATAGTAGAATGAAGGAAATAATGAAGAGCAGAAATTAATGAATTGATGCACAGAGAAAAGATTTAAAGTCAGTTGTATTTCTACATACTAGCTACAAATTAGTATTATTCATTTAGAGTATCTTTAAAAAATAACTTACTTAGGAATCATATCCTTTTTTTTTTTCATGTTTATTTTTGAGAGGTGGGGGGAGAAAGAGACACAGAGAAGAGGTGACAGAGGATCCTAAGCAGGGCTCTGCACTGACAGCAGTGAGCCTGATGTGGGGCTTAAGCTCACAAACCACAAGATCATGACCTGAGCCAAAGTCGGACGCTCAACTGACTGAGCCACCCGGGAGCCCCTAGGAATAATTTTCTTTGTGCATGACTGATAACCTGAAGACTACAGAATAGTAGTCTGTCTCACTGCAGAGATAAATTATTAAAGACCAAAATTAGTAGAGAGATAGATATACTATGTTTGTGAATCAGAAGACTCAATATTGTAAAAATGCCCATTCTCCCCTCTCCAAATTGATCTACACAGATATAATATGTCTTATAATCTTAAAATTTATATGACAATGCAAAGAACTAGATTAGCCAAAGGAAAGGAAGAATAAAGTTTAAAGTTTAAAAACTGTACTCCCTGACCTCAAGACATTTTATAAAGCTACAGTAATCAAGACAATGTGATGTTAGGCAGATACATGACAATGTAGATAGGCAGATAGGCATATAAGAAAAAAAGAGAACCTTAAACATTATCTCATATCAAACACAAAGATCCATTTGAGAAAGACTATTGACCAGAATAGAAAAGCTAAAATCTACGAAGCCTTGGAAGAAATTACGGGAGAATATATTTGTTACTTAGGATTAGTCAAAGATTTCTTAGAAAAGATAAGAAAGGAAGTTGGCATAAAGCAAATAACAAAAAGATAAATGAGACTTCATCAGAACTTTAAACATTTGATAATCATCAACTAATATTACGGAAATTAGTAAGTAAGCAAGAGATTGAGAAAATACTTGTAAAAATATATCTGATACAAAGGACTCTACAACCAAAAGGTAAATAAACTAATCCAAATATGCAAAAGACTTGATTAGACAATACACTAAAGTAAGAATAGGAATGGTCATGCACACAAAAAAGTGGCTAACATCATTCATTATTCATTAAGAAAACACACATCCACATGAGCTATGCATTGCAGACCATTCACATGGTAAAGGTTAAAAACACTGTCACTCTTATTGATAGGAATGTAAAATGGTATAAACACTTTTTTAAAAAGGTCTGATAATTTCTTATAAAAGTAAACCTATGTGACTCCTGACCCAGCAATTCTACTCATAGTACTTACCTAAGAAATAAAAGCATATATTCACAGAGACTCATAGACGAATGTTGATAGCATCTTCATTTATAATCGATCCAAACTAGAAACATCTCAGTTTTTCATAGTCAGAATAATATACAAAGTGTTATATATTTATACAGTGAAGCACTACAGAGCAATAAGATGTTTAGTCATATCGTGGACTATTTAGCAATAAGATGGAACAAATTAATGATTGATGTAATAGCATGGATGATTCTTAAGAGCATTATGCTGAATCACAGAAGCCTTGTGCAATAATACATACTGTTTGAATCTCACAGATATCAAGATGAGCAAATGAAGCCAGAGCAAAAGAGAGAGGGAGGGATGGAGGGAGGGAGGGAGAGCAAGAGAGAGAGATGATTACATTCATATAGGCAAAATAAATCCTGAAAAAAAAATTCAGAGAAGTGGTTGCCTCTGGTAACTGAGAAGGGACAAGGGGGACTTTCGTGGTTCGTGGACATGTTTCATGTCTTGACAGGAATGTGGTTTAATGGGGTATTTTTTTGTTACAGCTCATCAAATTGTGTAGTTCAGATTTGTGCATTTGAATGTATGTAAATTTGAGATTAAGAAAAAACTATAAACTAATAATTGAAATCAAATTAGTAGGTTGCCTTTTCACTGCCTTTTGTGTATTGCAGGCTCGCATAAATGAGCAGATAAGGAAAGTATAAAGAAAGGTTTATCACTGTTCGGGAAGAGAGTCACAATCAAGGGAAGGAAAGGCAAGAATGTACCCTGTGCTTCTGGATTGGAATTGGAGATATCAATATGAACTAATGGATATTAATGTAGGTACATAGATGAGTAGATGGATAGATGAAGTAAAGAGAGAAATGGAAAGATTTTATATCTAACATATGTAAAATACTTGAGATATATATACATGTATACACATGTACACATTGGTATTTATGTATATACCATGTATATACCATATATATATATACATGTATATATACATACATGTGTACACATGCAATATTTGTATATCATATATAAATGCACATCTATATGTCATAGATTTTTGACACATATTATCTAGCTTTGTTTGCTGAGGGGGGCAAAAGCAATGATACACCAGTAGGAATAAAGATTCCTAGTGTCCAGATCTTTATTTATGCCTGGACTATACTCACATGGCTTATTCTCTTATGCCCTTCAAGTATTTTCTTGAATGTATTCTCAGTGATGCCTAATCTGATCTATCCTATTTAAAATTTCAACCCTTCACCCAATCTGTACCTCATCAGCCATCTTTGCTTTTTGTCCTCCATGCAATCACTTGCTATCATGCTATATAATTAATTATTTTATATATTTTCTCTCATCCTGCTAAAGAGTGAACCTGGAGGGCAAGGATTTTTGATTCACTGATGATTTTTCAGCACTTAGAACAGCATCTGGAACATAATAGGCACTTAGTATTTGTTAAATAAATGAATGACTGGCATTGTTATGATAAGGAAACTGGGGTTTGAATTCATGGCTAGTGAGTAACAGAGGTGGGATGTGTACCCATCTCATTTACTACAGAATTCATTTCACAGAATGCCTTTATAGTGTGAAAGATCTGTAATGTGAAACCAAATCTGACTCTATAATCTAAGCACTACACCCTTCATGGCACTGAATATAAATTTTGATTGCTTCCTAGCTGGGCCCAGGCTAAGGCTAAGCCAGCTCAGCAACTATATTCAAAGTCCTTTTGTCCTGAATGCCCATTTGCATCAATGAAGATAGACTGGGCCTTTTAAGTAGATATGGTGACTCCTGCCAAACGAGCCCACCCTGGGGACAATGCTTTACTCATCCACATAATTTACTGGGGCTTCAGCTCACATATATCCTCTCTCTTTATCCTCACTCTCACCAAGAGCCTTGTAAGAGCATGCAGATGAACCTCAAGAAATTTGTCTACGTTGGGAGAAAAAGGGTGTGAACAGAAGAAAGATGTCACATTTAGCGAGAGGTATCTGTCAGGAAGAAACAAAAATTAACATCAGAAGAAACAGCTACCTGTTTGGTGACTGATGGCATTTTTTAAAGAAAAACAATATTTCTTTAAAATTAGATGCTAAACAGGTAATTGTGCAGGAGAAAGAAAAGGCTAGAATTCCCTTTAGTAGAACCACAAAGCTAAAATCAACAATAAGCAGCTAAACCAACAAATGAGGGAAAGGTATGTCTGGAAATTTTGGTTTAAAGCAGTTTGGGGGTTTGGAAGAGGAAAAAGAATATGACAATTTAAGCATCACTCAAGTCTGTCCAAGTGTGAATACAGATCTAAAGGTCCAGTTACTTTAGGTTCCCCAGTCCATTAGGTTCTGAAGACTCTGCTAATTACATGATCTATCCCTTTAACCACAGGAAAAGACATACTATTCTTGCCTGGATAACCTTAATGCCCAGAACCCTTGGCCATGGTGACTGGCTAAGGAATGATCTCATGCCCATATGCGCAGGATTTTTCTCCAGATTTCATGGATAGACTAAGTGAGATAAGACCTCACTTTCTCCTGGCTACCTAAGCTGGAATGGTAGAAACTTGAACTTGTTTAGTGTCCATGCCTTCCTCCTCTTGCCAAAAGAGAAAACCTGTGGAGCAAAACAAATGAAGCCCAAACCCAGAACAAACAAGACAGAGAAAGAGAAGGATGGGAGCACTGTCTGAATTCCTGGTAGTCTTTATAACTAAGCCTAATCCTAGACTTTCCAGTGTTTTGAGTTGTTTCTAGGTACTTGAAGCAAAGAGAGTCCTGACCAACAAACCTACCATTCAAAACTCTCTCTCTCTCTCTCTCTCTCTCTCTCTTTCTCTCTCTCAGTTAAATTTTTCTTGACACCATACTAAGCACTGAAAAGAAGGAAAACCTGCCATGAACCCAGTCCTCTGGGAGGTGAAAATATAAAACATGCAGTATTAGCTGTTGTGATTCTAATAGTCCCCTCACCGTGCTTTGGTAAAAATCAGGTGGGCCCAGGGGGGTGGCTCACTGGATCTTAGCAGCATAGATGGGTTAGACAAAGCAGGATATTTTGATGAGACCAAGTTCAGGGGAACCTGTGTAACTATAGGACTGACTGAGGAGAGCACTCAGGAGACCATATAAGAGCTAGATTTGGGCCAGTCTCAAAATTAGAGGAGATCCAATACAGGAGTGAGGCAAAGGGACAGAGCATAAATAGTGGATGAATCTGTGAGTCAGAAGAGATGGGAGAATTATAGTTCCAGGGGATTGATCCATGGGCGGAAGGGATAGTGTCAGCTAGTAGCTAGAGGTGTGAGATGTGGTGCCAAGGTCCAGTTGGCCAGAATTCAGCAGAGTTCCAGTCTAATAGTCTGTAGTTCTTTGGAGATCTGGTTTGCTTTTCTGTGTGGACAAGACATTTACCAGCCAACTGGTCAATGTCATTGTGAGAACCCAGAGCTTAGAATTTACAGTGGGCTCTGGGTCTTTACCCAGAACAGCCTGGAGAGGATGAACATGATGATGAGTATAAGCTACAATACTAGGAAGGGTCATGGGACAAGCCAATAACCAAAATTCAGCATTCATATGCAAAGGCTTGTGGAGAATCCAGAACTGGGAATGAGAGACCAAAGTGGTCCAAGACTGAAGAATCAAAGGAACAGAGTATGAGGCAAGAGAAAGGATGTGAACCAAGTGAATGCTTTTGAACAAATTTCCCAGAGGAGACTGCTGTTCACCCAGCATGTTTTTATTAATGGACTGCTAGGTAGGTTGTGGGTAGTCATCCTGATTTAAAGATGGATGTAGGAGCTGGTGGACATCAAGGAATAAGGGAATTGAAGGTAGAGGCCAATGATGCAGAATGAGCAAACTGTAAGGCTCTCAGAAAGGCTACAGATCAGTAGGTATGCAAGTTGCCTGGTTTCCTTCCTGTATAGTATTGGGGTGGGTGGTGACACTCTTTACTGGACTTAAGGTCAGTGTCCCAGCAATGGCAGAATCCTGTTCTGCCATCCACCCCATTCACTCCAATAGAAGAGTATAGTATAATCTATATGAGCAGACTACTTGGGTTCAAATGCAAGGTTTACTATTAACTACTTCTATGACTTTAAACAGGTTATATAATACCCTATTACTTATTTTCCTCATCTATAAAAAAGAGAATGTTTTGGTACTACCATAGAAGATTATTATAATAATAACAACATTAATACACATTAAGCACTTAGAACTGTTCCTAGCAAGTATTAAGGAATCAATGTTAGCGATTAATACTACCTCTCAAGAGGAAAATACAAGGGAACAGTAAGCAAAAGGGCGGCAAATGACCACTTTGCTGTTAGCTTGCAAGAGTGCCTAAGAAGCCCAGTGCAGAGCACTCGAGAGCACATGACATGGGTTTAAAGTCAAGGGATTTTCACCATTCTCTAAAGTTTAAATCCAAATCTTGGGTCTTCACAGTGTCTGACCTGGCTTATTATTAGAAACTAAAGGAATGGGGCACCTGGCTGGCTCAGTAAGTTGAGCATCTGACTCTTGATTTCAACTCAGGCCACGATCTGACAGGTTGTGGGATTGAGCCCTGCATCAGGCTCTACGCTAACAGTGCAGAGCCTGCTTGGGATTCTCTCTCTCCCTCTATCTCTTTCCCCACCCCAAGAAATAAATAAATAAACATTTTAAAAAAAGAAAGTAAAGAAATGACCTTCGTGTTTGGAAATGTGTGAGAAAAGAAGAGCAAAGCCTGCGTCTACTTATTCTCCAGCTGCAGTGAAGAGAGGACAGCAAAATGGAGAGTGAGTCTGGGGTTCTAATACTGAGTGACAATGCCTTCAGTTAATGCAACCCAACAAGTATCCCAGGCTACTACACCGTCACATTAGCAGCATATTTCCCTATGTAGGCATGGGTAGTAGAAAGTAGGAGTGGGGTGAAAGCAGGCAGTGGAATCAGGTCTCTGTCAAGAGAATAGAAGGAGGTACATCTACTCTGGATGAATATCCAGCCAGTTGTAATAAAGCTACTTCCAGAATCCACAGGCTGGTGGGTCTGAGCTTATTTCAAAAAATCCAGTCTTTCATTTTTAGGATTAACTCAGGAGCTAACTCAGATAAGGAGCAACTCATCATAGGCAGGGCTGACTAGGCAATGTGGCAATTGACTGAACCTTTACCCTTGACTGTATGTGTATTTTTTTTAATTTTTTTAATGTTTATTTATTTTTGAGAGATAGAGTGTGTGTGTATGTGAACAGAGGAGGGGGAGAGAGAGAGAGAGAGAGAGAGAGAGAGAGCGAGCCACGGAATCTGAAGCAGGCTCCAGGCTTTGAGCTGTCAAGCACAGAGCCCGACGTGGGGCTCAAACTCACAAACCGTGAGATCATGACCTGAGCTGAAGTCGGATGCTCAACTGACTGAGCCACCCAGGCGCCCCAACTGTATGTGTATTTCTAATGAAGAGTGTACAAACTGGGCTTGATACTTTCTGAAATGATGAGTTTATATTTATAACTCCCCCACCATCGTTTAAAGCTTTATTTTTTTCTCTTTTTTTACTACTTATTGTCTGAGTTAAAGCAACTGAAGAAGGGTAAACAGTGGTCTCTTTCATTGCAGAGTCCTCCAGTGCTCTTCAACAACTCCTCCACAGCCTTTAGCACCACTGCAGGCTGCTTTCAAATTTATGGTTCCTGATGATTCTAAGGGCAGCCCCCCAAGCCAAAACCAGAGTTAGGATATCTCCTTGGTGTGCACCCTAATTTGAAATGATGAGAACACATAGGAGGAAATGCATGAGGGAATATTAAGAAGTGTAAAGAATTAGTATTTATGTGCAGTATGACACAGGGGCACCCACTGGGATGTAATGATTGCATCTGGCAGGGGTGTTACCTGTGAATCCCAGTTTCTCTTCATTTTTTATAGATTGGATTCTATAGAGATTTATGGCAAACCTACTGCAGTGAAACATTGCTGTTAAACCTAGGAGGGCAGAAATTTTATTTTCCCTTTCCTGCTTCTTTCTCACCCCAAAATAGTCTCCTTTGATTAAGTACAGACAAATTTCACAGAATCACAGCATTTCAGGTCTGGAAGCAATTTCTTTGCTCGTTGTTTCTTTTTGGAGACATATATCCTTTCTAGAATCATGTTTCTTTTACTTAAAGTACATGTTTTAGATATCCCTTGAGGATAGATCTGTTGTTGGTAAACTTCAAGTTTGTTTGTCTGAAAAGGTTTTTGTTTCATCCTTATTTTGGAAAGATAGTTGTCCTCAGTGTATAAATGTACAGTGAGTTCTGAGTTATTTTTCCTCAGAATTTTGAAAATATTATTTTACTATACTTTGATTTCTGTATTGTAAGAAACCTGATAGGAGTCCAACTGTTATTTCTTTGCAGGTGAGTAATCTTTAAAAAAAACAAACTACTTTTGGTGTTTTTATTTATCTTCCTTATCCTATGATTTTATTTATAGACACAGATTTCTTTTATGCTTCAGATTTGTTGTGGTTCCTGAATCTGACAGTGTGTGACTTGAATTAAATTCTGGAAGTTTTTCATTATCTCTCAAATGCTACCTTTTCTACTTTTTCTAGTCTTTTTTTCTGGAACTTGGAAAAAATGTTTCCTAGACTTTGCTTTCAATCTTCCCTATTTCTTTATATTCCCTATCACATTTTCATCTTTTTCTCTAAACAGTAATTACTTCAGTACACAATAGTATACAGTAAGAAATTTCTTTAGAGCTATTTTTGAGTTCACTAATTCTCCCTTTAACTCTAATTTGCTCTTTGATCCATCCATTAAATTTTTAATTTTAAATGTTATGTAACTTTTTAAATTTCTAGATATCTATTCATTTGTTTTTTTTTCAAGATGTCCTAGTGTTTTTTCATAATAAATTGTTCCTTGATCATATTTTCAATTCCTTCTTTTATTTATTTACATGTTTTAAACATACCAATTATTATTTATTTATTCTTTCATTTATTTTGACAATTGCTCTCAGAGGTCCACAGGAACCTAAATTTTTTGTTTGCAGTTTGGTTTTGTTTGTAATTTTGTTTGTGGTTGCTACTTACTTTGGTTTGATTCTCAGAGTTTTATAACTTAGGTTTTTCAACTCTTGTTCATTTCAGTAATAGCTTTGTAAATTCTGCAAAGTCCACTTTGAGACTGATTCTTTACAGGAAGAATTTACTTCTGTTTCTGCCCAGCACTTGTTACATGATCACTGTAAATTCGTATTTTTGACTTGAGGCTTCCTAGATCACCTCAGTGGCGTAGAAATAAACCTGAAACCCATGTGAGCACAGACCTGTGTTCACAGATTCTCAAAGGAGACATTTTTTCCTCACAAGAGCTTACACCCAGATTAACAAGTTTCTCCTCTTGCCAGTAGGCTAATGTTTACTATCTTTCACTGAAATTAGACTCCTTCTGAAACTCTTGATTCTTTATGGAGTCCTGAATTCAATTCTCTATCTTTCACAGTCCCAAGACTTATCTCATATCCTCTTATACGCCATTAAACCCCACTTTGTCACAAGAATCAGCAAAGACCTTAACAGCAGCCAAAGTTACAGGCATTCTTGCTTCCTGTTCCCTCTTAGTGTTTGGCCCCTAAAGATTTCCCTTACCTTGTTATAAACTTAGCCAAACTTTATAAAACTTGCATTTTATCCTGTATTTCTAGGTGTCATGAAGCAGGTGGTGTTTTCAAAAATATTTAACTGGGGTGCCTGGGTGGCTCAGTCGGTTGGGCATCCGACTTCGGCTCAGGTCATGATCTTGTGGACCGTGAGTTCGAGCCTTGTGTCGGGCTCTGGGCTGACAGCTTGGAGGCTGGAGCCTGTTTCAGATTCTGTGTCTCCCTCTCTCTGACCCTCCCCTGCTCATGCTCTGTCTCTCTCTGTCTCAAAAATAAATAAATGTTAAAAAAATTTTAAAAAAATTAAAAATTCCCTGATATGGACCACAAGTTTAATTAACCTAGATCAATTTGTTTTTTTATATAACACAACAACTCTTATTTCAAATGATTTGTAGAACCTCAGTATATTAAGAGAATAGAATAGAGTAGAATAAAATAGAATAGAATAGAATCAGAATTAGAATTTCTCTGGCTATAGCTGGGCAAGCCCAGAACTCCACCTGTTTCGAGTTTTTCTTATTCTTCATGACAGCATCCAAGAACATGCTGGGACCTATAGGACTACACAGGTCACACTTGGAAAAAAAATCTAATCTTGACCAAACTCCTGATTTTCAAAAGAAAGAAATTCTAACTTCATATAGCTTGCTACGGTCAGACTTCTCTCCTTAGACTGGGTCCATGCCACAGATGGACATGAGGAAGGATGTTAAATTCAGTATAGCATCTCTGCTATTGAGGCATTTGACTTCCTATTTGTAAATACAAATGAGGTTTAAACATAAACTTAAGGCTAATGTATTTATACAGTTCTCTTAAGTTTAAATGCAGGGTAACGTTGTTTTCTAAAATAGCTAGACCCATGAAGCATTTGATGTAAACCAAATCCTACATTCGCACTTATTTTCATTGTAATATCAGAGCTATGTTCTCAGGAGAAAAACAGTATGGTCCCAGGATGCAAAATTACCTTAAAGAATGCAAAAAATGTAATATAAGTGCATGTTAATTTTTGTAAATCACTTATAATAAAATATTATCTCTTAATAAAATATTAAACAGGGCCACCTGAGTGGCTCAGCAGGTTAAGTGTCTGACTCTTGGTTTTGGGTCAGGTCATGATCCCACAGTTTGTGGGATCGAGCCCCACATAGGGCTCTGTGCTGATAGCCTGGAGCCTGCTTGGCCTTCTCTCTCCCTCCCTCTTTCTCTCTGCCCCTCCCTTGCTCATGTGCATGTGCTCTCTCTCTCTCAAAATAAATAAACTTTAAAATTGTTTAAATATTAAGCAAAAAAAATGGAACTTTGTAAGTTGAATTATAAATGGCATGTAGAAGAAAGAAGCTTCGTTTCATTAATTGAGCAGTCTGGTCTTTAAAAAAATTATACTTACTGTATCCACAAACCACATCACATTCAAAGACAGCTGAAGTGAGCATGTCTTGTCTTATTTTGTTCATTCTATGAGAGTTTCTGGTTCACACTTTTCCCAAGTGTGTTAGAACAGATGAAAATGTAGTAGAGTAAAAAGCTGGTGACAGACACTCAGTCTTGGATTTCTGTAACAAAAACCTGTATCATTGTGAAGCCTCCACTCTTTCTCTTCTGGCCACAATTGCAGTCCGATACTCATAGTGGCTAGTTTCAGAAGAAGTCACAGCCAGAAAGATGTGTGATTGGAAAGGTTGGAAAAGTAGGATTTGGTGGAATGGCCACATGGCTTGGAGATTTGATGGTTTCCTCAGCAGGGCAGCAAGAGCAAAGGCAAAAACATAAAAATGAGAAAGACCAAAGAAAAACAGAAAGCAAGATACAAAAAACAGATGAGCAGAGGCACATTGAAGAAAGGGTATTTGCATCTTCAGCTCCTCCAAACTCCCTCACCCAGTGACCTATTGTCTACATTTTGTGGTATGTCCTGTCTTTCTGACTTTAAGTTTCTTAAGAGCTGGGCATAAATAATAATTTATTATAATTCTGTAACACTTCAAGGTTTGTAGTGAGATTGCCTCTTAACATTATCTCACTTATTCAAATTAAGGAAGGCATTTATTAAGATTATCTCCATTTTACAACTAAGAAAATTGAGTTTTAAAAGGTTAAGTAAGAGATTTGCCGAGGGTCACATAGCTAGTATATGATAAAACCAGGAGTTGGACAAAGTTTCTGTGTTCTTCCTACCAAACCAGCACCCATGTCTGGTTCATTCCTGTCTCATTCATTACATGTTGCACAGGACTTTGCAGATAGCAGGTGCTTATTTGGTGAAGGAATAAATATTTTTTTTTGGAAGAAAGTAAACTTCATACTGAAGTTTCTTAAAGGAGTCATTTCAGATATCTCATGATAAACTATGTCCTATCCAATTTTATTCTCCATTTATACTTCATCTCATGTGTCGTATGTGGTTAGTTTGTGTAGCCTTGATTTTCCAAATGATTCCAGACCTTTCTCCCACATGTTGGGGCCAGTTATAGGAATAGAATTTATAGCCTTTCTGTAATAGCTTACATTTCATGGTCTCTTCTGGAAGCTGGAGTGGGCTCATGCCTTTGGGAGTGATGGTTAAACTGCTAGAACTAACTAATATTTGTAAGCCATCCAGCAGAGGCCAAGACAGTGCTTGGCATTTTGATTCCATCAGATCATTTAATCCCCTTGAAATATGATTCTGTGAGATAGGATTATTATCAACAAGACTCAGAGACATTTCCCAGATTAAGCAACTTTCCCAAGATGATTGTACTGGTAAGTGAGAGAATGGGGATGCAAACTGAGGTTGATCTCATTCAGCAAACATCTACACCACACCCACTTTGTTCCAGGAGGTCAAAATGCTAAGTACTGCCTCCAGTGAATTTTTAATTGAGCTGAGAAAGCAGATAGGCAAGAGTAGAGGGTTGTAATCCCGTATGATAAAGGCTATTTGAGAACCAAAACCAATGTGCAACAGTAGGGGTTTTTGAGGAATATCAAAATAAAACTTGGGGGTTAGAAGCTCCCAGAAGAAAATGGCCTTGAACTGAGTCTTTAGGGATGTTTGAAATTTAATCAGCAGGAAAATAAAAAGAGAGAGAGAGAGAAATACATTAATAACAGGGGCTATAATATGCATAAGATACAGGAAGGCAAAACATCATAGGTCTCTAGACATGATGAATGTTCAATAGTAATTGCATATAAGAATGAACGAGTGAATAGATAGATGGTTGGCCTTCTCAGAGAATGGTCAAAGGAACCAAAACTGAGGGTGTTCAGTGGAGCTAATAAATTAATAAAAGTTTGTGCATTGAGCTAACCAGTTACGGTTTGAATTTTGTCCTGGAGGTAATAGAAAAACCACTGGAAAATTTTGAGCAGGGTAATAATATGAGATTTATGTTTGGGAAACACCACTCTTGCAACAAGCAGTGTATGGTGTGGAAATGAAGTGAGCTCAAACTCTTAGTGAGGCAAAGAGGTAGGAAACTCCTGTGATAATACAAGTAGATGTTATAATAGGTTAGACTAAAGCAGTGGTGGAGAAAATGGTTGGGACAGTACTAATTTGAGGAAATTCTTAGGACAAAGAACCTGTAGGGGACATGGGAATGATTGGATTTGGAGATGACCTGGCAATGTTGTTTCTTTGTAATGAAGTTGATGATAGCGACAGTGGAAAATCTGGGTAAGGGGAGTGGATTGTGTTAAATTTGGTGATGAACACCTTGAATTTGAAAACATTGGAGAACATCTAGTTGCATATATGGGCTTGGAGTTCATGAGAGAAATAGAGTCAGAAATGTTGACTTGGGAGTTACCAGCTTATAAGTAGAATTTTAATCATGGTTTGGAATAAGATAACCAGGAGATAGGAGTGGAGACCCAAGGATACAGCCCCAAAGAACACTGAATATAAGAGGTAAGAAGAAAAGCCCCAAAAGAGCCTGTGAAGGATAACCCAGAGGAGGAAGAAAACCAGGAAGATGGAGGGAAAGTTGGTAGGGACACCAAGCCTAAGAGAGAGTAGTCACTTTTCTCAAAAGGTCGGAAAGCAGATGCCTAAAGTAAGGACAGAAAGTTGTTCAATGGATTTCACAACATGGTGATGCTCGAAGGAATGATATCTGCATACAGGGATGGACTGCAGTGTGAGCATTGCAAGACAGTGTAGGGAGCAGGCACCAGTAAACACTCTTTCAAGAAGCTTGTCTGTGGAGGGAAGAGCTGAGCTGTATAGCCTTGATCCTATCTGCAGAAGGATCAGATAAATGTGTTGTGAATATTTTCTCTCAACCTGAGGCTTAATAGTGTATTTTCATAAGCGTGTCTCTTAATGAGCAGTTTTTAATTTTTTTTTTTTAATTTTTTTTTTAACGTTTATTTTTGAGACAGAGAGAGACAGAGCGTGAACAGGGGAGGGGCAGAGAGAGAGGGAGACAGAGAATCCGAAACAGGCTCCAGGCTCTGAGCTGTCAGCACAGAGCCCGACACGGGGCTCGAACTCACAGACCGCGAGATCATGACCTGAGCCGAAGTCGGACACTTAACCGACGAGCCACCCAGGCGCCCCGAGCAGTTTTTAATTTTGATGGAAGTCGTCTTTTACTTTTCATTTATGGTTGGTGCTTTCTGTGCCCACTGAAATCTTTGCCTACCCCCAAGGTCATGAAGATACCTTTCTATGTGTATTTCTAGAAGTTTTGTAGTTTTAGCTCTATTTAAATCTATGATCCACTGTAAATTGATTTTTGTATATGGTGTGAGGGAGGAATTGAGGTTCATTTGTCATATAGATACCCAGTGGTTCTAGAACCATTTTTGAAAATACTTTCTTTCTTCCTTGAGTTGCTTTGGTCAAAGAAAAAATTACCAAAAATTACTTCACTGCCTAAATGTGGGTTTGTTTCCGGCCTGTATGTTCTGTTCCATCATTCCATTCACTTATCCTTTTCTCAGTACCCTGTTATCTTGATTATTGCAACATTCTGCCATGGTTCTAATTATTCAGTTTTTAAGCAACTAGTAGTTCATTTGACTTGCCATAATTATAGAGACATTTGCCATTGTTTCAAATATTCATTTTTAATTTATTCAATAAATGTTTAAATGTCAACCTTATGGCAGACATGGTGGTTGGTACTGGGAAATAGCAGTAGATTAAGTAAATGTAATTCCTGTCTTAAGGAACTCCCATAGTGAGGGCCACACTCACACCAACAAGTAACCATTATACAGTGTGCTAAAAGTAATCACTCAGCCAATAAATATTTGTTGAGCATAAACTGTCAGCATGGCTCTGTGGAATAGTGAGTTCATGTCATATTTCAGCTTTGCCAACACAAGTGTCAGCTTCTCTTCCTAACCTCACGTCACCCACATCGTCTATTTTCCAAGCTCCCCATTCCCCGCTAATTAGTTAGATACTTCTCTTTTGAACATTTTCCCACCACAAAAGCACAATAATATGAATAGTAATACCTTGTATTAGCATAGTGCTTTCAACTTTTCAAAGTGTTTTTACATCCATTATCTTGTTTTTCTCTTCACATTTCTCCTGCGCATTAGAAAAGGCAAACATTAATATTTGTATTTGACAGAGACAGGTAGATCACAGAAGTGGTAAGTGATTTGCTCACTGTCACCCAGCAAAGGCTACAGCCTTCCCCTTTCCCACTCCCACCCCAACTCCCTTCCTGCTTCTTTTCCCATTATTCTCTCTTCAGCATCTTATCAGTACATACTATACCTGGAAGGCTTCCAATTTCAGGTACCACTCCTGAGCTCCCAGTTAAGCTGCCACAATGGTACCTTATGTTGAAAGACTACAATAGATTGTCAGCGTTATCTTCAAATGCTGACGGAGATTTATGAATGGGGAAGGAGAAAAGAATCATGATCATTTTCACCATTACAACTGCCTGCAGAAGATTCATAAAATTTCTGACACTTTCTTCATCCTTTTTGCCAGGCATCAGCTGTCACGGGAAGGTCGCCCCTTCCCACCCAGCTTTGGAATGAAGTGATAAATGTGTCAGAAAGCTCATGCCGGGTACAATCTTCTGCCTTGTAAACAGTTTTCATTGATACATACATTAAAGTTTGCTTTCGTTTTTTAAGCCTCCGTAAAAGTGCTTGAAAAACGGCACTGTCACAGATAAATGTCTCCCCTATTGTGGGACTTTTAAGAATATGGGCTTGTTTAAAAAAATATAAAGATGTATAAGTGGCTGGATATCTTGAGTCTTGTTTGACAGCAGGCTGACCAGGGTGTCAAGGTTGCTGTTTTTACATGAGGAAATTTACACCAGCGTTCTGAATTTTCATGAGCTCATTCTCTTCTTCCAGCCCCTCTCTTTTCCACCTCCGATATCTTACCAAAAAGAAAACCTTATCAAGCCTCTAAAGACATGGAAATATTGAATGCATATTTTTTTAAAAAGGATTTTTAGGTCAGTTTTTTTTTTCAGTGTTTAATGCAGGAAAGGGCCCCATTTTGCATTCCCATCGGCAATGTAGACAGAGTGAGGAGTGTGTAATTGGGATCACGGCAGGAAGTGTGCTAGGGACTGAGAAAAAGTTTTGCAAAATTAGACTATCAAGAGGGTACCGTGGGGAAAAAAGAAGAATATCTCTTTGGGCAGAATACAGGCTGCAGCATGTGCCCACTTTTCAACAGAGGATGAAAGGGATGAATTATCCTACCAAATCAGAAAACCAAAAAAGCTAGCAAAAACAGAACATGAAATGATCAGTTTAGCCTCTAGGACTTCAACTTTTATTATAATTGTTATTATTATTAAATCATATATTACCCAGCCAAGCTTCCAAGTAAAGAGAATTAAGTCAAAATTGGATTAAAATTTTTGATCAAGTATACATCTGTAGGACTCTCAGTTTCTTAGTCACTCAAATTCGTCATCATGGGCTCCATTGATGGATGAAGTCAAGAGAAACAGAGAGACTAAATGATTTACCTAACATCACACAGCTAGGAGACTGTGCAAGCAAGAAACTGAGTCTTTTTTTAAAAGTTTATTTTTGAGAGAGAGAGAGAGAGATAGGTAGACAGACAGAATGCACGCATAAGCTGGGGAGGGGAAGAGAGAGAGAGAGAGACACACACACACACACACACACACAGAATCTGAAATAGGCTCCAGGTTCTGAGCTGTCAGCACAGAGCCTGATGTGGGCTTCGAACCCATGAACTGTGAGATAATGTACTGAACCGAAGTTGGGATGTTCAGCTGACTGAGCCACCCAGGCACCCCAAGAAACAGAGTCTTTTTGAGTTAGTCCTCCTCTTCCCCATTCTTATCCAGTCTGTTAGAGTGCTCTGACAGTTTTTCAGCTTTTCTGCTCGTGTGATTCCTGCTGCCTCCATGCTTACCAAGTCTCTCACCGATTTATCCAAGGTCTTTCTCTCTAGCCTCCTCCTATGTTACATGTCCTGGACTCTGACCTTCAGAAACATGGCTGCCAGCATGTCATTCTCAGGCATGTCTCCTCTCCCTCAGCTTTCTCATTGTCAGTCAGAATCCCTGTGACCCATCCCCTTCTTTATTCATTTCCTATAGCTGCCATAACAAAATACCACAAACTTAGTGGTTAAAAATAACAGAAATCTATAGTCTCACAGTTCTGGAGACTGCATGTTCAAAAATCAAGAAGTCAGTAGTGGCATGTTTCCTCTGAATCTTTCTTTGACTCTTCTTGGCTTTTGGTGATTTGCCATCAATCTTTGGCATCCCTTGGCTTATAGCTACATAATTCTAATCTCTGCCTTCTTCATCACATGGCACTCTCCCTGTATGTCTATGTCTTCACATGGCCATCTTCTTAAAAGGGCACCAGTTATGTTGGAATAGGGGCTCACCCTACTCCAATGGAACGTCATGTTAACTAATGACATCTACAATGACCCTATTTGCAAATAACATCTCATTCTAAGGTACCAGGAATTAGAACTTCAACATATCATTTTCTTGTGTGTTTTTGTTTTTGTTTTTTGGCAGGGGAGGCACTTTTCAACCTGTAAGATCTTCCTAAAGTAGTCACACCTGACCTAGCTAATTTAAAATCCCAAGCTTCCAACATGTAGCCTCAGTGTGGTTCTAAGTATGCAATACAGATAAGCCCAGAGATAACATCACCATGAAGAAGAGACTGAGTCCTGAATGGCAGGTCTACCTGGGAGGGAGATTTACTCAAGACATAATATAAGGCATAACAGCTGGAGGAAATTGTGGTCAAGGTGAGCATAAAGTTGCTGGGTAGGACTGCATAATCTACCTTGTCCAAGACCCACTGTATTCATTCCCATTTCCTGGGTTTGACTTATTTTGTTTCTTCCCACTCCCCAAATGTTTTCATTGGACAACTATCCACCTTGAATTGTTTTCATTCTTCAACCCTAATGGTACCTGCAGCTTGCATACCACAACTTTGCATTTAGTTAGGTACTACCACTCTGTGCACCAGGTGTGACCATCCATTCCCTTGTCCCTAGAAGGCAAAGACCTGAGATGAATACTTACAATGCTGAAATTCTTTGGAGCTAGATGGAGCTTAGGCATCATATATTCCATGATCTCTTAAATTATGCTCAGAGGTGCCATGTAGAAGAGCACAGTGAGAGGGAATGTCAGCCTGGAAGATTCTAAGCCAGCTACCTCAGAGTCACCCTCCTTTGATGCATTTTTTTTCTTGCAGAGAGCTATATAAAACATCATTTGTGTTTTAAAGAGTTCTCCAGCTGAAGAAAAGTTTGAAAACACTAATCTAATTTAGTTTCATCATTTTACAGACAAACTGAAATGCAGGCAGGCTAAGTGTCTCATCCACCATGACACAGCTAGTTTGGAGAACTAGAAGTATATTTTTCCCTGTCTTTCTGATTTCTTCTAGAAGTATATCTGTTTCATCTTGTATAACTCTCTTTTTTTTTAATGTTTATTTATTTTTGAGAGAGAGAGAGAGAGAGCGCATGAGTAGGGAAGGGACAGAGAGAGAGGGAGACACAGAATCTGAAGCAGGCTCCGGGCTCTGAACTGTCAGCACAGAGCCCAACATGGGGCTTGAACCCACAGACCAAGAGATCATGACCTGAGCCGAAGTCAGATGCTTAACCGACTGAGCCACCCAGGTGTCCCTCATCTTGTATAAGTGTCTTAACAAATCTTTAGGCATTCTTATTTTTCCTTTAAAATTATCAAAGTTTAGGGGCGCCTGGGTGGCGCAGTCGGTTAAGCGTCTGACTTCAGCCAGGTCACGATCTCACGGTCCGTGAGTTCGAGCCCCGCGTCAGGCTCTGGGCTGATGGCTCGGAGCCTGGAGCCTGTTTCCGATTCTGTGTCTCCCTCTCTCTCTGACCCTCCCCCATTCATGCTCTGTCTCTCTCTGTCCCAAAAATAAATAAAAAACGTTGAAAAAAAAATTTAAAAAAATAAAATTATCAAAGTTTAATGTAAAATAAAATTCACACGGTTTGCTCAAGCTGTGCCAGTTAGCAGGGGTGAGATTACATCCAAAAGTGCCTGCTTATTCTACTGGACCACACTGAGAAACTCTTGGAGCTAAAACATGAAGATCATTTAGTTGAACTACTTTCATGATATTTGTGGCAGGAAAAAGAAACCAGACCTCAAATTATAAACTCATTAACTGACTATCATCATGGTGGGTGACACCTATTAGGGATTCACTGAAACTTGATTTCAGGAAGTCTGTCATTTGGTCATATTTTAAATACAGAAGCAACTCCTCCTGAAATTCATGTACCAACTTTGTAATAAAACTAGTATTCTATTTCTCTATATCCCCAATAAAACTGGGTATAATAGGTTCTTATTTAATGCATGGTCCTGCTGAAATTACCTCATAGTGAGGCATTTACTCTCTTGGTATCTCAATGCATTATGCTAAAACACTTTAGTGTTCCCTTCATATTCCCTCCCCTTTGTGCCTCTTTTGATTTCCAAACAGGCTGGCTTCTTCTAGAAGCACTTCCCTAACTGCTTTTGGAAAAGTGCTTCAATTCTTCTGCGGAAGCCCATTTATAATCCAGAGAGGCTAAATTAGATCCAATTAAGTTAAGAATCTGCAAAGGTCCTGTTTTTCCTGGCCTCAGGCAAGAGGCCTTCTTTGAAAACAAATAGATTCCTCATCTCTCCCCTTGAACGGCATGACCCTGAATCCAAGGAACTGTAGGAAAGGGGTATATAAGAAAGCTGGGGAAGGGATCTTTCAAATTCCAAGTGGTTGTTAAATATTTCATTTGTCCATGACTTTAAAGTTGCCACAGGTGTGGCTAATTTTTCTTTATGTTAGTTATGGGTGACATCATTTTGGCCAATGAAAATTTAAAAAGATACCTTCACTGATGTCTGCTCTAGATGATATTTCTTGTCAGTTCAGAAAGCATAATAGAATTTTTGAATTCTGATGATGTGTCGCAGTATTTAGATATAGGGAGAGTTAAAAAATTGTCCCCAAAGTAAGCATTCATTTAGAAAAGGGGAAAGGGTAGCTTGAGCCCTGTAGTGTTGGATTGTAATCAGAGGTATCAGTATGAACTCATGGTTTTATAATATATATACAAAATAATAGATACAGAAATAATTATAGATATGTATGTGAATATATATACATAAGGGTTAATATACATATGTATTTCCTAGCTCTGTACAGTGACAGCACCTAGAAGAAATGCCACTCAAGCACTGATGAGCACACCTTGTGCCCAGATCTTGGTATCTAAATGCCATTTCCCAATAAAAGGAAGAACTTGGGCTCCTTGGAAGTGGTTGATTACAGGGCTGGGGCAGAGAAAACACAAGATGAGCCTGGAGTATCTGTGGTGCCACAAAGTAAGAAGTACTCAAAAACAGGATGGGGGGCAGTGCTCTAAGGTCAAGGAGCTCTCAATGGTCAAAGTCAGAACAATTCCAACAACAATAAAAAAATAATGACAGTATTGGATGATAGCCCATAAAACAAAATAAATATTCATGAGTCTATGCTAATATAAATGAATAATTGAATAAATAAATACATGGGGAAGAAGGGACAATTTCTCCTTACAAAGGAATTCCAATTAACAATTGTAAGGAATGTGCAAACTACAAAATCAACATTAGGACACCATAATAATAATTGTTTCAGACAAGATATACCAGTGGACAGAAGTTTGAGAAAGAATAGGATATTCGCATAGTCTAAAAGTATGTCTCCTAAGATTTTTATTTACTACAAAGGGAATAAGAATGACAATTTTACAGTGGCAAAATCCTATAGGGCACCATCTTCACCCAAGTGATCAAGGTCAGCGTTGATATCATGTACCTCTAGTATGATGCACTCTGATGCATTTGCCAAGGTGGCAAGTTTTAGCATATTTTGCCAAAAGTGTATGACCTCAATCTAATCATGATAGAACATCAGACAAGCCTGAACTGAAAGACAGTCCACAAACTAACTGATCACTGTTCAAGGTTGTGAAAGGCAAGGAAATTTTGAGGAACTGTCACAAGATTGAAGGAGGCTACGAAGGCATAACAACTAAGTGCAGTGTGGGACCCTGGGTTGGAATGAAACAGAGAAAGGTTATTAGAAGAAATACTGGTGAAATTTGAATAAAGTCTGGAGTTAGTTAAAAGCACTGTGCCAATGTTAATTTCCCGGTTTCAATCATTGTACAGTAATTATTTAAGATATTAACATTATGAAACTGGGTGAAGTGTACATGGGAGGTCCCTGTATTATTTTTGCAAATACTCTGAAAATATATAATTATTTCAAAACAAAAAAACTTTAATTGTAAGTAAGCATCCAGCTAGGATATTTTATTTCACAGTGGAATTTGATTAATTGCAACTCAACTAACCGGAACCTTAAAGTGTTGGAAATTTTCTTCTCTATACCTCTGCATTTAGCAGAAAAGCTTGCAACTAAGCTGTTACATGGGGTTTATTCAGAAATTTTATTTCCCAGGGAAAGTCTGGAGTTAGTTTGCCTCCAGTGTAGACCTCAGTCCCGGACTCTGTGAGCCCCACCCAACCTCCCTGTCTAGCCTCTTCGTCTCTGGGTAGTCTCCTCTCCAACCAGTTTCTGAACCCATCGGGCACTTCCACATCCATATGTTGTCCATGCTCTTTGCTCAGCCAGAAACTGATTTTCCTCTTCATCTATGTGCTGGCTTTGGAATCTACCAGAGCTTGGTTTGAATGATGGGTTGTCCTGCCAAAAATTAGTTATGTGAGTGTAAGTGAGTTACTTCATTTTCTGAGTCTCAGTTTCTTCATCTGTAAAACATAGACACTAATCTTTACCCTACATAAATTTTAAGATGTTTAGCCCAGTGGCTGATCCACATAGATACGCTTTAAATGGTAGCTCTACAGTCAGGATTGATTAATAATGGAAAACTCAGCCATGCCACCTTTTCTGAGAAGTCCTTAAGTGATTAATTCATTTATGTATTCATCAAACAGCAACAAAAGCCTACCGAAATCTCCCTGTGCCAGGCTCTGTACTAGAGTTTAGAAATACAGCACTCGGCAATTCAGCCTCACTCCTGCCCTGGCACAGCTTACAGAGGCTGATACAGGAGACAGGTGTTAAACAAGCCATTCTGAGTAAGACCAGTGCTGGAAGAAAGGAAGTTAGTTTTGTAACACAGTGTAATCTCATTGATTAGAATCAATTATTTTTTCCTCTGCTTTCAGACAGCAAGGACAAATTCCTGATATTCACTGATTTCCTATGATTAAGCAGGAGCAAGGGCAGGCAAAATTAAGATTATTTACAACTAAATAGAAAATACTGAGTTTTTTGGAAAACTCATTCAAACTTCATTTAAATAGAAAGTGCCAGTTTCCATTCACTGAGTGTCCTAGGTAATGAAAATTAACTGTAATTTTTTTTTATCAGTGCTACTCACTTCATCCATGCATTCAGGTAAAATCTCTCAGGGACTTAGTTTTGGCCAGGTACTTTGTTGGACTTTGGCTTCAGTGGTGACATCAGGGCACATAAATATTATAATACAGGGCAGTGAGTTAAAACCCAAAGATGTAGCATTAAATTCTGCCTAGGGGGTCAGTGAAAGCCTGACCAAGGATATAATATTCATCTGGGTCTAAAGGAAAACAAGGCTATTTTTTGTGAAAAGGGCCAGGACATCCTTGTGCAGAAGAGTAGAGAAAATACCACAGAAAAAAAGAACTTATTGGCTAGGCAGTAGTATGCTCCCAGGCCAAGAAGTAGTCATTTTACTTCTGTTCCACTCGATTTTGTAGGCTAGGGGGCACGGACCACTTAGGGCCCTGAGAAGGAATCTATTTGATGTTCTCAGCTGACCGTCCTGAGAGCCAAATTTGGGCAAGGTTTGGTTATGTTCACCAAGTTTGCAGCAGTTCTGGGTGATTTTGTTCTTTGTTCAAGTGTTAAGTTTCTTTTGATTAATATCTGCAGATGAGTCACTCCCTAAGCTGTATCTTTCATACTCATCATACCTCTTTGCAGTCACTTTCAAACACTTCCCCGCCTTTCAAACACTTCTCTGCTGTGGGTGTTTTTGCAGAGAGCAGATCCTCCCCCAGAAGCCCCAGGCTCCCATGTCTGTCACCAAATATATCAGCAGTCTATCCACAGTGAAGATAGAAATTCCTGTCCTGGAGGGCACCGTCTAACCCCCAGGGATGCTTGCCAGAGGTTCCACAAACTTGGTTTCCCAGAGAGTCAGGCAATGAGATGTGCCAGAAAGGGCACACATTTACTGCACCTGGAATCTTCTTCAGAATCTACTTTTATTTTCAGAGCGTACAGTGGGGATGCTACAGCTGGGGTTGTAGAAAAAGCTTTAACCTAGGAGTCGGGTGATTTGGATTCAGTTCCAGTTGTATCTCTTGTGAGCCACTGTGAGTAAGCTTTAACCTGTCTAAATTTTAATATCCTTTTCTGTTAAATGGGGAGAGTAATCATTGAAGATGCCCATCTTCTTGTGGAAGTCATATGAGATAATGAACATGAAAGTGCTCTGTAAACTGCAAAGAACTGTACAAATTTGAGCAAGATATTATTAACTTTGATGATAACCTTAAATAATCTTGAATATAATGGAATTATTCTTTGTTGACATTTTCAGATTTTAAAATTAATCAGCATCATTCTTCTAGACAGATTATTACGCTGATCATACATTATTGGAGAAATAAATTGTCATTTCTGTGAGCTTTTCTAGATGAATCCCTTTTTACTAGTATGTTCAGTTTGTCATATACATCCAAACTCTCAGCAAACTGCAAAATTTTAACAAGAGATGATGCATTTGGACAATATCCCTGCCACCAGAGTTTACCTGTGAAGTCAGAGGGAGACACATGCTGAGAAAGCATATCCAGTGCTAAGAGCTCAGGCCAGGTGAGGGGTGCCAGACACATGAAGTTGGGATCATGGCTCAGCTGGGTCACAGCTGGGTGACCTGGGCCTCTTACTTGACTTCCCTGAGCTTCAGCTCCTCATGGGATTAATTACATTTCCTTGGTAGCTTAGAGTGAATATTGAATAAGAGAATGCATGTGGCAAGTTCTTTAACTGTTCAGTGCTTCGGATAAAATGTAGTTACTGTCATCAGGTGAGAGATCTTGTATTCTTTTCTAGATTGACACAAATCAATCAAGTCTCTGGGCAGTGATGCATGTCGGACAGTGCTCCACATAATAATGCATTCTCTATTGCATAGTGGAGAAAATGGTGAACTGCAGTCAGATTTCTTGAGTTCAAATCCTGTCTGGCTCCACTCTTAGCAGCTTAGTGACTTGGGGCAAGTTCTCTACCCTCTCTGCGCCACATTTTGTCTTCTCTAAAATGGAAATGACAGCTGCTTCAGCTTCGCATGGGGTGTGATGCAGGGAAAATGAGCAAGATAATGAATGAAGGGCTTGGCATGTAATGGTTAATTCTTTTTATGACTACATTTTTTTTTTGTCTGTCCGCTATCTCACAAGAGCCTCTTTTTTCATGCTCAGAGTAAAGACCTGCCAAAGGAAAATAAACTTAAATACTGTCAGTGGGCAGCAGCCCTCCTATCTCAGAAGCAATTTGCCATCAGCTAGTTTATTTATACGGGGTCTCCATTTGAGAAGACTTGCTTTTCCTCATGTCTCTTCCTGTGCCATTACTGACTGTAACATCCAAAGGCAAGATTGGCATTTTCTTGGAAACCTGTATCGTCAGATACATCCTAAACTGAAAAGGGCTTGTTTGAGTTTTGCTTATCACGGTTTAGATGCTGCTGTGTGGGAGATGAGATACAGGTTGGGGGAGTTGCCATGTTCTGACCCCAGCTCTGCCACCAGCTCTGTGGCCTTGGGCAAGTTGTTTCAGCTCCCTGGCTCCCTGTGTCCTCCTGTGTGCACTAAAGAACAGAACCTCTGTTTAAAGAAAAGTTCCAGTTACCAAAACACTTCTTTCGATATTTATGTTAAAAATGTTATTATTTTTTTATTTCTGAAACCACGCACAAAAAATCTGGTCGGAGTAGTTAGGTTATTTTGGGATTATTTGCTTGATTATTTGTTTGTTTTTCCTTCCAAGTTTTTATTTAAATTACAGTTAGTTAATATACAGTGTAATGTTAGTTTCAGGTGTAGAATTTAGTGATTCATCACTTACATACATCAACCAATACTCATCACAAGTGCCTTCCTTAGTACCCATCACCTATATAACCCATCCCGCCCCCACCTCCCCTCCAGTAACCATCAGTGTGTTCTCTGTAGTTAATACTCTATTTCTTGGTTTTCCCCTCTTTTTTTCCCCATGTTCTTTTTGTTTGTTTGTTTCTTGAATTCCACATATGAGTGAAACCATATGATATTTGTCTTTCTCTGACTCATTTCACTTAGCATAATACTCTCTAGCTGCATCTACATTGTTGGAAATGGCAAGATATTCTTTTTTATGGCTAAGTAGTATTCTATTGTGGATATCTATATCTATCTATCTATCTATCTATCTATCTATCACATCTTCTATTATCCAGTCATCAGACTATGGACATTTGGGATATTCCCATAATTTGGCTATTGTAAATAATGCTGCTATAAACAAAGGGGTTCATGTATCCCTTTGAAGGGATTATTGGCTTGTATGCCCATTTTGAGGCAGAAGTAAAGCTGATAGTTTCTGCTGCTACACGTGTGAACTTCTTAAACCCCAATTTGAAAAGAGATGCACTAGATAAGATTTGGGGGACTACATGAGTCCCTTAGTGATGGCTGTCTATTACCTGAGTCCCTCCCCTCCCCAAGTCTACTGGAAGGAAGGACTCTGGGGACTCCCCCTTGCTGTTATTCATTAGGAGTGGCTAGATTCCCAAGTGCATCGCAGAGTTGTTATTCCCTAGGAAGAAAATGGACAAACATACAACGTTTAATGAACTGTCACAAGAATGGATTGTCACTTTCCATTTTTCTTTCTCTTTTTTCCTGACACCATATCCCTCATCACCTCCTAATGCATTGATCTGTCTCTTCTTTCTCCCCTTTAGACCAGAAGCATCTTCCTTGGGGGCAGGAGTTATATCTTATTCCTGTGTCCCTGGTGACTAGTACCCGACTCCACGCATAATAAACACTTAATGAACATTATTTAAATCAGCTATTGATGAGTGATTGATGGGTGATCTCTAAGATCCTCCCAGCTTGCACATTCTGATACCTGTACCAAAATATTGGCTAATTTATTTCAAATATCCTTTCTGCTACTTATAGCATGGCCTCCTGGTCTGTGAGAATAGCACTAAAGTATAATGTATTAAATATGGAAGCAGTCCTTTCTCCTTCCTTTCCTTTAGCCTGTAACAGACACCTTATTAAGTATAATTGAATAAAACAGACAAAGTCCCTGCCTTCACAGACCTTACAGTCTTACAGTTAATGAGATGGTTGTTAAACAGATAATCCCAACATAGAAAAATCAATTCCAGTTGTGAATGATAGGAAAGCCAGAGTAGAAGGCATGACACAGAGGGAAAGTGCATGCTTCCTAAAGTGGAAAACTCTGGAAATGTAGCTGGGAACTTTCTGTTGGCATTCCAAGAGTTAAAGTAAGCTTTGTCATAGATTGAGTAAAGTGTTTCTCCTGAGACCATCCCTACTTAAATTCACTTCTGCCAATCATAATGTCCTACTTACATGAGCTTGCTTGGGTATTATCTCTGTCTCAGTAATGTAATCTTCTACCATCTCCTACCCGTGCTGCCATCTTATCTTTATCCTAATGGATCACACTTCCTTCTCTGTGAACTCAATATCATATTGTTTGGGGGTTTTTTTTAATTTTTTTTAACGTTTTATTTATTTTTGAGACAGAGAGAGACAGAGCATGAACGGGGGAGGGGCAGAGAGAGAGGGAGACACAGAATCAGAAGCAGGCTCCAGGCTCTGAGCCATCAGCCCAGAGCCCGACGTGGGGCTCGAACTCGCGGACTGCGAGATCGTGACCCGAGCTGAAGTCGGACGCTTAACCGACTGAGCCACCCAGGCACCCCAATATCATATTGTTTAACTCCTCCTCTGGTCAGCGCTCTCATGTTCCTCTTTCTGTTTTCTAGTGTTGATATTTTTTACTTTTGTAGCTAGTCTTTCTACCACTTGTTTCATTACCTAATGGGAGGCAACGGATTATAGAGAAAAGAGCCTGAGCTTTGAAGGCAGAAAGACTTGCGCTCAAAGTCCAGCCTCACGAATTAACAGTTATATAACCTTGGTCAAGTGGTCAGGGATTCCAAATGTCCCGAGATGCCAAATAGAATGAGAAAACTCAGTTTCAGAAAAATGTCTCCCCAATTATTTCATTTGCCCTTGATTGACCAAATGACTTTTATAATAATAGCTCTCATAATGTGTTAGGCACTGTTATAAGTGCCTTACACATAGTCTTTCATAAATTCCTCACAACGCCCCTAGAAGATGAAATAATAAAACAATAATAATCTCCCACCTCATCTCTATTCCCATGTTATGTAGGAGAACATAGAACACAAGAAGATGAGGCATGTGCCTAACGTTGTGATAGCTCCTGAATGTCAGAGGCCTGATCTACACTCTGACATCTCAGTCCACACCCCTGCACTGTGCTGCTTCCCTGTCCCTATTTACACTCCTTCGCAGTTTTCTCATCTGTAAATTGAGGCCAGTACACCTCATGGAATTGTTATGAGAATTAAATAGGATCACGTATATAAAACCCCTGATGCTCCGCCTGCTGTTTAGTAAACTGTAGACAAATGTCCATTTGGACTCCCTCCTTTATTAAAACCACATACATTCTGTGATTTTCCGTTTGTGTTCATTGTGTTAACATGTGCCCACTATGTTCTACCTGTTCTTCATTCCTCATAGAAATGTATCATGCTTTTTCTTTTATAAATATTCTCCCTTTTCTATTCACCCATGAAGTTTCCTGACATTCTGTAGCCTTTATTTAACAAAAAATGATCTGTATTACTGTAAAACATGTATGTAGTTCGAAATGGCAAACAGTACTAAAAGATTTATCCTGAAGGATATCAGTGTCCTAACCACTCTGCCCCATGTTCAAGCTCTGTTCTTAAGAGGAAGTTACTTTCACCTCTTTAAATCTTTTTCTAGAGTTTACTGTTATGTTTTCAAATGTTACACACATGCTGTATTTCTTTGTTCTTCAATTTTTTAAAAAATAACGTTTCTATTGACATCTTTCCATGGGGGTTAAACAAACAGCCATCAACCCTGGCCATACACAAGACTGTCCCACAACATCCTCGTCTTTAAATTATATCACAGTTTTGAAAAAAGTGTTTGATCTTTGTGTCATTACAAACACAGTTACATAATGCCATTATTATGTTACATAATTATGTATGTATGTATGTATGTTTGTATGTAGATAGCTAGCTAGATAGAAAATGTGTGTGTGTATATACAAATATGTTGTTTATAGCTTAGTCTAGTGAGTTAGAATGATTACATTTAATTTCCTGTATTTTTGTTTTTCATAGAATTAATAACTACCTTTAATTTTCTGAGTCCTATCACTAAATAATCTGACATAAGGGAAACACCACATTTCTGACAGAAGGGATTATTCACTCTTAGCAGACCGAGGTCAAGAGTGCAAAAGGAATTGCACATATCATGTGTTTCTGTAGTTAAGAGTTATCACTATAGCTAGGAAACTGTCACATAATTTCCTATGACCTCCTGCCTTGAAAAATAATCATAATAAAACAAAATATGTGTAACACAACCAGTTCATATCAAATATTTGAACTATAATAACAAATTAGTTTCATTTTCCGTCTAAGAGCAGTGGAAGTGGCCATTCCCAGGGTTAGAAGAGGGAAAAGAAAGAAGTTCTTCTCACCTGCTGCTTTGCTGGAGCTGGCATCCTCATGGCCTCTTCCAGCCTTTGGGAAATCTACAGGGTCAATGCCCACTTTTTCTTTTTTCTTCTTCTTTTTTTTCCTCTTGGAGGCTCAGGTGCTCACCCACCCATCACTCCACCTCCGGGTACTTTCACCACCCTAAGCACAGAAAGAAGACTAGGATTCTGTATGTAGACTTACCCTCTCCCCTGACTTTCACTACCCTGCCTCACCCCTCCCTTCTCTGTGCTCATGTTCCCAGGTCTGGGGCTTCTCTGTTCCACCATATTTATAGATAAACCTCTGGATCCTTTTTGGGTGGAAAACAACAGAGACTTCTCTGCATGGGCTCAGAGAAGAGTGAGGGATCCTTCAGACCAGTCATTCTCAACTGGGAGGGATTCTGTCCCTGAAGAAATGTTTGGCAGTGTCTGGAGACATTTTCATTTGTCACAACTGGAAAGGGAGACCTATCTAGTGCATAGAGACCAGGGCTGCTGCTAAATCTACAATGCCAGATAGCGCCCCACACAAAGAATTCTCCTGCCCAAAATGTCAGTAGGGACGAGGCTGAGAAACCCTGCTTTAGACAGAATTTCCAGCAGTCATCCTGTTTGCATTCCCTCTGTTGTCTCCAGAGGAACCTGGCATCTCTGATCCCTGAGCTTTTCCAAAGCACTAAAGCATGAATCAGCTGGCTTTTCACAGGTACCTCCCTATGCAGGCACTCATGTCCCAATTATCTCTCATCCACAACTTTTCCACCTTCCAGAATACCTTTTAGCATCTCTGGTCCATTGTTGTCTCCTGTCCCATTCTCCTTGTCCTTGTAGACTTCAAACAGTTTTGTTCCTTTACTATCTTTCTAATTGAGATTTAGACAGAGAGCCAAAATAGTAGATATGTTCAATCTTTCAGGTTTGACCGGCAATCTACAACCTTCCTATAATTCCAAGAACTGTTTTCTCACTTTCTCTTTACAGTCCAGTGTCATGAACTATAAACTGTTCCTGTGTTTGTTAAATAAAGATTCTGGGAACCATTGAACCAGGTGAATTGTAATATAAGGAGAATGGTTGAGGGGTGTTTTATTCTTCTCTGTAAGTCTGTTGGCATTATTAATGGAAACAGCCACTAGTGGGGTGGGTGATAACACCCAGCTCAGGTGCTGTAGGGGCTCTTGGTGGTATCCAGACCAGTGTTTCCTACCTCTAGTCATGTCGTTTAACGATTGTGGCTATGTCTATTTGTCGCTTGTACAAATAATGGTATTCAATAGACATACTTCTAAAACATGTAGTTCCATTTATTTTCAAAGAAAACATCATGTTACTAATATCACTGGAATACCAGGATCTCCTGCCATCATTAGAAAATGACCTCAAATTCATATACCATTGGCAGGAGTAGAGAGGGTATGATATTTAAATTCTAGCTAGATATTGCTACCTGCCAAAGGCTCTGAGCCTGTGGTTTGTTCTCTTAAAAAGAGAAAATCAGTAAGAAATCAAAGAGGTGTTGAAGACATATCAGCACCAAACTGAGGTTTTCTCCACAATACAATGCAAAAAAAAAAAAATACTGAGAGAAAGTTGCAAAAGAGATTAACATTTTTTAAAATGTGATTCAGGGGCGCCTGGGTGGCTCAGTCGGTTGAGCGTCTGACTTCGGCTCAGGTCATGATCTCACAGCTCATGAGTTCGAGCCCCACGTCAGGCTCTGTGCTGACAGCTCAGAGCCTGGAGCCTGTTTCTGCTTCTGTGTCTCCCTCTCTCTCTGCCCCAACCCACTCGCATTCTGTCCCTGTCTCTGTCTCTGTCAAAAATAAATAAACATTAACAAAAACAATTTTAAAAAAATAAAATAAAATAAAAAATAAAATGTGATTCAACATTATCAAACATCCCCTAAATCCCAGGTCAGCAGTGTTAGGACTCTGCTCCATTGGGAAGCCTAGTCTAAATCTTCTCTTTAGTCTTCAGATGATGAATTGAAGGGTGAGAGGGAAATGCCCTTCACAGTGTCCCCAGCTAGGGAACAGCAGTGCTGGTGCTCATTTCCAGGTCTTCTGACTCCCCAGTCTGTATTCTCTCTCCTGTACACCTCCAATTTCCTATGGAAGTACAGATGTCAGTGTAGCAGTGTGGAAAGGGCTGAGTGACAAAATGCAACCTCAGAAAAAGTGAGGCCTGTTCTCTTCTCCACTTTCTGTCAAATAAGGATTGTTAAATTTACGTGAATATGTCGTGGAAGCTCTCTTTGTTCCTCCCCTTCCTTTGGATCATTTTTCAGTTAAGGATTGTTTTTCTTTTGAAAATATGTTTTAGCTACTCTTTCACAACATTATCCACACTCTACAGAAAGGAAGCTTATTAAAAGTTAAAAAGGAGCACAGAAAATAGCACTTACACTGCAGCTGAACAAAAGAATGCATACGGTGGAAAACTGAAACTCCTGTCTTTATTAATTAAATGACAGTATTACAGCTTCTGTTTTCATATACATTTTTAACCAGACAGATTTAGAAATAGATATTTAACAGTCATGGTCCTGAAAATATAAATCATATTTTGACTTGGAGTTTCAAGACATATAAAGAGAGGAAGGCATGTATCAGGCATAATTAATCTGCAATAGAGATTCTTACAAAGAAGTAAAACCAAAGGAAGTAATTCTCACAAATTCCTGGGCTCTTTCATTTCTCCAGTCTTTATTCCTAGATGCATTTCAAAGCCTACTTTCACTTCCAATTAGGCTATTTTTGGCTACTTAGAATGCCCCCATAATATGGGATGCTGGGGAATCTAACACTTATTGAACACACTTTTATGTACTGCAAGGGGGCATTTTTTATAATAAGGTGGGTTTGTCTAAATGTATTACCCTCTATGTGTTTTATATGTCTTGTTTTATTTGCTCCCATCATAACATCGTAAGATCAACCCTAGCAGATGAAGTATTGGCATGTTGGTCATAGTGCTTTTCCTCCCTGGGTCCCTTTTGATCCTAACACATGGGGCCCCCTCTGGCCCTGACTGGGGCAAGGCAGTAACTTGATTTGAGAAAAACCTCTGTTAATGGTCAGCAACCAGTGACCTGTTGGGAAAGGCTTTCTCCAAATGAGCTGATAATAACGAGATAATCCAACCGGACTACCTCTTTCTTCAAGTTGGCATTGATAAAATAGAGCTGCAGTCGGCACACAGCAATGGAAATGCTATGCAAGAGAAATCATTTGGACCATAGAGAAGAATGCAGAGATCTATAGGCTTGATTCTGAGCAGCTTCCTACTTTCAGGCTAATCTGGTTGTATTTTTGCAATAATTCACTTTTTCTTAAGATGGTCCAAGGGAGTTCTGTTGCCTTGCTAACAAAAGTAAGTATTAGTAGCCCCATTTTATAGATGAGGATGCTAAGGCTCTAAAAATCACTCATGTAATTCAAATTCAAGCCTGCCTTTGTCCCAAGCCAATTTACTATGCCATGCCACTTCCCTAGATTCATCTTCAAAGATCCTCTTATCCTAGGAGCCCACAGAAGTCCAGAAACATTCAGAAGAAGTGAAAGGAGTCCTCTGTCAGACATATCTCCAAAATATATCCCCTAGTCTTCTACTTCGCTGTTTTCTTTTTACTCCCTCAGTTAGGACCCAGCTCCATCACCTTGCACTTGAATCACAGGGACCTAAATGGATGCTTAGCTCTGACTTCTGCCTCCATTCAACCCTCTCTCCACACAGTAGCCAGTGTTTTGCCTAAAACATCAATTGATGTTTATCTGATGTTCTGCTTCAAGATGGTGGTTTGAATGCACCTATTAAACGACCTGTCACCCACCCCACTTTCTAAATCTACTGGGATTAGGAAACATGGAATAAACACATTTTTTTCAAGTGTTGAGACTGGGAATTGAGGGAGTTATATCCATAGCAGAGATCTTGTTAAATTCCTGGAGGACTGTAAGGGGGATGGAATTGTGTTAACTGGTCAACCAGAAAGAAGGGTCGCCCAAGTCAGAAAAGCTGCAGGGAAGGCAGGGGATTTCCTTTGTGTGGAGTCCCCCACAGTGGCTCTGGGACAGGAGGCAGAAGGCCAGAGTTCTTGTTGAGGACAGAAGCCCAGAGGCAACATTGGTCCTAAAAAGTCTGTGTTTAGTGCTCTCTCAGGTCAGATGCTCAGCATGATCCTGCATTTGTAAATATGGAGGGAGAACCAAGGAGCACTAGACAGCTGAGGCAATCCAACAGCAAAAGGTGAAAATTCAAAACAAATCACCTAGGAGATACAGAGAGAATCCAAGGAATAAAGCAAGCTTAAAAAAAATTCTTATTAGTGTCCTCAGAGAGACTTATGAATGTATTTCACCTGTAAAGCAAGAACAGGCCACTGTGAAGAAGCAGTCAGAGAGGGAGAAAGAATTCATGGAAAGAAAAAATACATACGCTTGCCACAAGTTCATTTAAAGAGCTACTAGTAAACATTAAGCAGTGTCCCTAAACATGGAGCAAAAAACACACAGATAGAAAAAGAGAAGGAGAAAAAGTATGAGGCACAGAAAATCAATCAAGGAAGGCCAAATCCATCAAAGAAGGAACAGAGTAATGGAAGAGGAGTAATAAAAGAAAAATAGGAAAATCTTGCCAGTACTAGAAAGATTCCAGTCTTCAGAATGAAACTCTTCACTGGGTGTCTGTCAGAAAGAATAAAGAAGACCCACACCTAAGGGTACCTGGGTGGTTCAGTCAGTTAAGCATCTGACTCTTGATTTCACCTCACGTCATGATCTCATGGTTTGTGAGATCGAGCCCCACGCTGGGCTCTGCACTGACAGCATGGAGCCTGCTTGGGTTTCTCTCTCCCTCTCCCTCTGACCCTTATCCATTTGTGCCCTCCTTCCCCCCCCCCCCGTATCTCTCTCTGTCTCTCTCTCTCTCCCTCCTTATCTACCTCCCTCCCCCTCTCCCTCTCTCTCAAAATAAATTACTAAACATTAAAAAAAAAAGACCCACACCCAGATTCACCTTTATACAATTTCAGAACATTAAGATGAAAAAGGAGATCTAGGGGCACCTGGGTGGCTCAGTTGGTTAAGTGTCTGACTTCAGCTCAGATCACGATCTCTTGGTTCATGAATTTTAGTCCCGCATCCAGCTCTATGCTGACAGCTCAGAGCCTGGAGCCTGCTTCAGAGTCTTTGTCTCCCTCTATCTCTGCCCTTCACTCCACTCACACTCTGTCTCTTTCTCTCTAAAATCAATAAACATTTTTAAAAAATCCAAATAAAGGTTAAAAACGTTCAAGTCGAAATATAAATGTATAACACATACAGGTAGGTAGATTATAGGTAGGTGGATGGATGGATGGATGGACGGAAGGAAGGAACGAACGAACGAACGAACGAAGGAACGAAGGAAGGAAGGAAAGAGGAATAGATAGGAATCTAGATACAAGGTCCCAAACACTTTCAAATGGAAATAAGAACATAGTGAGGCATATGTCACATGTGTCTGTGAATTTGTGTTGCTCACACAAAAAAACAAATATCAGATTAGCATCAGACTTGTCAGCAATTTATCAAGACAAATTATCAGCAACTTACCATAACAACCCCGAGTTACAACTGAATATAAAAAGTAACTCCCTAACAAGTTAACCTGTATCTCTAATACAGTGACTATGGAAAATCCATGTGAGGCATACTTTCTGTTCTCAGTATATATCTATAACAGATACAGTTGAAAATCAAGAAAGTAAAAAGTCAGAGTTGGATTGGAGAATTGGCTAAGCATATCTGTAAACGAGAAATAGAAAAGAAATTCCAAGTGATAATCAGAGAGTGAGGCTGAGACTAAAATTGTTCCATGTCAAGGAGGGGACCAAAGCCAAGCTGCTTCTTGAAGCCTGGGGCAGGTATCAGGCTGCCCTCCTCATGAGGAGCCTGAAAAATTTCTATTGACCACCAGACATTTTTGCCTTTAATAAGCTGCAAGTTTCTGAAGGCTGA
Organism: Panthera uncia; assembly: GCF_023721935.1. NCBI lineage: Eukaryota > Metazoa > Chordata > Mammalia > Carnivora > Felidae > Panthera > Panthera uncia. The sequence goes on along the minus strand of NW_026057582.1, from coordinate 101,301,716 downwards.
ATGGCACGGATATTGACACATCTGACAAGCAGGGTCTGACCCAAGCACGTCCGTCTCTCCATCTTTGGATCTGCAGTAATCTGAATAGTATCTTGGGAAAGGAGTCCTAAAATGTCATAGCACGTAAGTCTAGACTGAGGACCCAGGGTTCTCAGAAGGAGCCATTGGGAAAGGCTGAATAGAAATGAATGTGCACAGAGGAAGAAAGAGTAAGAAAAAAACATATGAACAGAAATCCTCCTTTCAAACTGAGCCTGTGGACTAAGTTCAAAAACCAGCAAAGAAATCTAAGAGTCAACAAAATCAGTAGTCAACCATCAAAATATGCCTTCACTCAGATCATATAATCTGCCAAGACTTTAAAAAAAGAAAGAATGTTTAGAATGCTCAAAGACAAAGGAATTTTTTTAAAAAGGAAATATAATCTTGGAAATAAAAATAGTATAAAAATTAAAAACTCAATAGATGAGACAAATTTTAGATTGAACAGTTTAAGGAAGAACTAGCAAAAGAGAAGCCCCTGGGTGGCTCACTCAGTTAAGAGTCTGACTCTTGATTTCGGCTCTGGTCATGATATTGTGGTTTGCAGTTCATGGGTTTGAGCCCTACATCGGCCTCTGTGCTGATGGTGCAGAGAACCTGCTTGGGAGGCTGGCTCCCTCCCTCTCTGCTCCTCCCCTGCTCACTCTCTATCTCTCTCTCTAAATAAATAAATAAACATTAAAAAAAATTAAAAAATTAAAAGAGAACAACAAAAGGGCACTAAGATAAAAAGATGTTCAACTTCAGTAGTTATCAGAGATTCATGAGTTAAAACAATGGTATACTATTTCACATCCATTCAGCTGGCAAAAATTTTTAAGTCTTAAAACACTAAATGTGGACAAAGATATGAATATAAATGGGAAATCTCATACACCGCTGAGAGATTGGCACCACCCCATTATTAAATATTTAGCAAGATTTAGTAACAGTAAAGATACATATGCCCAACAAATTAGCAATTCCACTAGTTAGTATCCTAGAGGAAATTTCACTCATGAGTACAAGGAGATATTTGTAAGGTCTGTTGCAGCATTGTTCATGGTAACTAAAAATTGAAAACAACTTTAATATACATCAACATAAGGGATAAATTTAGATAGAGCTATACTGTTGAATACTTTATATTACCTAAAAAAGAATGAACTACAGTATCCGTGTATCAACATGAATAAATCTCAAGAACTCTGTTGAAATATGCATTATGATACTATTTATATACATTTGGAAAAAAATGTGCAAACCAATTCTATATATTGTTTTAGACATGTATGTGTACTAAAACTATAAAAATTTTGGAAGGAGGTAGAAAACACCAAATTCAGAATGGCAGCTACCATTCTGGGGAGGAAGAGAGGAAGTTGGGATTAGAGAAAGTTACACTGGAAACTTCAATAGTATCTACAGTTTAAAAAGATACTGTAGAAAATTTCAAATCTACACAAAAGTGTAAGAAATAGTAAAATGTACCCCTATGCACCTAATGCCAAGCTTCAATAATTAGCATATAATTATCAAACATTTTGCCAATCATATTTTATCCATTCTCCATCCACACACATCCACTTATTTTTCTGGAATTTTTAAGGCAAAAGCATACATCATGCTATTTCACCCATAAATATTTCAGCAAACATCCATAACAGTTGAAGACATTTAAAAACATAATCACGATACTGACCCATCATATACTGGTCACTCATATTGGCCAAAATTATCAATAACTTGTGTGGTGAGCTAAATATCACTCTACCACAGATGTTCATGTTCAAATCCCTGAACCTGTGACTTTGTTACCTTACATGGTAAAAGGGACTTTGCAGATGTAATTAAACTAAGGATCTGGAGATGGGCAGATTATCCTGCATCTTTCAGTACAAGGGAGGCTGAAGGATCAGAGTAGGAGGTAGGATGAGGGGAGCCAAGTGAGTGTTGAAGATAGAGGAAGTGGACGTATGCCAGGGAATGCAGATGGCCTCTAGACCTGGAATAATCAAGGAATCAGATTCTCTCCTAGAGCCTCTAGAAGGAACAAAGTCCTGATGACATCTTGATTTTAGCCAAGTGGAATCCCTTTCAGAATTTCGAATTCTACTAAGGCCATAAATTTGTGTTGTTTTAAGCCGCTAAATTTGTGATAATTTGTTATAGCAGAAATAGGAAACTAATGTATTTCCTTACTACCACCTAATGTATAATTAATACTTAATTTTCCCAGTAGTCTCAGAAGTATCCCTTTATAGTATTTGTGCCTACTACTTCAATAGTAGAACCAAATTAGAGGACAAGATTTCTTGTTATTTGTCTTTGGGCAATTTGTTTGCCCCCAATGCTGTTTCTGGGGTGTTTTTTTTTTTTTAATTGTGTAATGGGAGTTTTTAACCAGCATCCTTGTCACAGGGGATGAATTAGCAAGTATAAACATGTTTTTAAAAGGTTAAAATAGGGGCGTCTGGGTGGCTCAGTCGGTTAAGCGTCCAACTTCAGCTCAGGTCACGATCTCACAGTCCGTGAGTTTGAGCCCCGCGTCGGGCTCTGGACTGATGGCTCAGAGCCTGGAGCCTGCTTCCAATTCTGTGTCTCCCTCTCTCTCTGCCCCTCCCCCGTTCATGCTCTGTCTCTCTCTGTCTCAAAAATAAATAAACGTTAAAAAAATTTAAAAAAAAATAAAAGGTTAAAATATTGTGCAACTATAAGGTAATTGGTATATAATCCCAGTTAGCCCAATAATATTTATTGAGCAACTATTATATGCAGGACACTTCTAAGCAGAAGTGGGACACCAGTATGAAAAGACCATTTATTTTGTGATTACCATTTATTTGTGAAAAGCAACCTGATGTCAGGTAAGACAATATAAAATAGTAGGAACACCAAGATCTGAGAATCAAACAGACCTGGGTCCAAGCCAAGTCATATTCCCAGCTTGACCAATTATAAGCCAGGAACTCTTGGAAAAGTTACTTTCAGAGAAGTAACTTTTCCAAGAGTTGTTGAGTCCTTCATAGAGTTGAATAAAGGTGTGAAGCCCTGTTAAGCTATGGGCAGGTAAAATGTGTTCCAGGTAAGCTGGTTTCCCTTCCAGGGGAACATAAACGTTACTCAGCCTAGATTCATACTATTTAAAGGATGATACTATTTAAAGGATGTACAAACTCAAGGTGTTACTGGTTCAGAGAGGATGAGGCCACTGTAGAGAAACTGAGAAAGCCAGTGGCTTAAAGGAGATGGTAGGCTGTGATCCGAGTCTTGCCAAGTGTAGACTATGTGGTTTGGAAGAAAGCAGGGAGGAAGATATTCCAGGTGGGAAAGGACAGGAAAGGGAAGGTGGACCCACATTAGCAATCAGATGGCAAGGAGATGGTCTCAGTGAAAGCGAAGGTCTTCAAAGAGCAATAGTAGAAGAAAAAATGAGGATTGTAGGAACTTATTTATTAAACATTCCTCATTTATTACACAGGTCTTAGTACCCGTAATGTACCATTAGGAAACCTTCCCTTTCCAGCTGCTACTGCCTCTACAAAGAACCTTGAACCCTGGTTTATCTTGTCTTTTGGAATTCTGTCACTTAAAAAAAGAAATAAATAAACCTAGTACAAGCAAAATTCATAAATCCCAGACAATGGCATCATGACAGAGAGCAGAGTATCTTGAGGCTGCTGCCAGGATCCATTTCACAATTTCTGCTCTGAACCTTTCATTAATCCTTACTGTTTCCATTTAATTTGAAGGCCTGAACAGAATGTCCCACACAGAATTGCTTGCTGTCTTTTTCACCTTCATCTCTGAGTTCCTATTTGACCCTCACATTAGCATATATTACCCAGTCCCATACTCTTCATGGTTTTCCATTTGAGGGACCAACTCTGAGTAAAGCCCTCCCTGAGTTTTGTGCCCAAAAGGAGTTGGTTGGGCAGATGTAGAAAGAGGGGATTGTCTCAGTGTTATAATGCTTGTTTCCTTTCCCTGTTTCCTTTCCCCTTGCTGGCTGTAGGTTATGAGGCTGGATAGGGAGTAGTGCTGTTGGTTAGGGCTGGGAACAGCAAGGAGAAATTCCCTATAGATTTCAAACAGAGCAACATTTCAAAGAGGGAATTGGCTTATCAGACCATTTAAGAGGGAAGGAGGAGTGGTCCCTAGGTTGAGTCCTCCCTGCCAGTGACTCCCAGAGCACTGAAGAGCTGGTGCCACCTTCTCTGCTCAAATCAGGAGGCTGTTTCTGGAGTTGAAGACCACTCCAAGCTGAAGGTCACTGAGATCCAAGTATATAAAGCTACTGCCTCCACCACTGCCCACCCCCAACACTCTAGCATGGACTACAAATCCTCTACCTTTATTTACCAGTAGAGAGCAGCCAAGCTGCCTCCCTTCGCCTCCCAAATCTTTTACAGGTGTGAACAACTGATAGAACTAATTCCCAGACAGAACCCTAGCTGCAAGGATCTGAAAATTGTAATTACAATTTCCAGCCTCTGCAGTGCAGAAAGGCATATCAGAAGAAGGTGGGAATGGGTACTATGGACATTTTAACCTTATCCAATATGAATAGGGGTCCTGAAAATGTCAGGATCATGACAGAGATAGGCTGCACTGAAGCTGGCCAAACAGGCAAAGGTTAAGAGGTCTGGACGTCTAATTCTGTAACTCATTCCCAGCTCTGTCACCTGGCTGGTGTTTGATGCTGAGCCTGTACAGTTCTCTGAGCCTCCGTTTTCTCCTCTGAAAGATGGATATAAAGTGCAACCGGGACGGTGTTGGGAAAACTGGACAACTACATGAAAAAGAATAAAGTTGGACCACTTTCTTACACCATACATAAAAATAAACTCAAAATGGATGAAGGACCTAAATGTGAGGCCTGCAATGATAAAAATCCTAGAAGAGAGCATAGGCACTAATTTCTTTGACACTGGCCATAGAAACACTTTCCTAGATATGTCTCCTGAGGCAAGGGGAAAAAAAGCAAAAACTACTAGGACTACATCAAAATAAAAAGCTTCTGGGGCACCTGGGTGGCTCAGTCAGTTAAGCATCCAGCTCTTGGTTTTGGCTCAGATCATGATTTCGGAGTCATGAGATGGAGCCCTGATTCAGGTTCTGTGCTGGGCATGGAGCCTGCTTAAGATTCTCTCTCTCCTTCCACCACTCATGCTCTCTCTATATATATCTCATAAAGAAATGAAAGAAAGAAAGAAAGAAAGAAAGAAAGAAAGAAAGAGAGAAAGGAAGGAAGGAAGGAAGGATAAAATTAATAAATAAATGAATGTTTTAAGAAATTAAAAAAACAAAAAGCTTTGGCATAGCCAAGGGAATAATGAACAAAACTAAAAGACAACCTACTGAATGGGAGAAGATATTTGCAAATAACATATCTGATAAAGGGTTAGTATCCAAAATATCTAAAGAACTTATACACCTCAACAAACACGCGCGCACGCACACACACACACACACACACACACACACACAATTCAGTTAAAAATGGGCACAGGGCATGAACAGATATATCTCCAAAGAAGACATACAGATGGCCAATGGACACATGAAAAAATGCTCATCATCACTTAAAATCAGGGAAATGCAAATCGAAACTACAGTGAGATATCATCTCACACCTGTCAGAATTACTAAAATCAAAAACACAAGAAACAATAGGCATTGATGAGGATGCGGAGAAAAAGGAACCCTCTTGCACTATTGGTGAGAATGCAAGTTGGTGTAGTCACTCTGGAAAACAGTATGCATATTTCTCAAAAAAATTAAAAATTGAATTACCATATGATCCAGTAATTCCACCACTGGTTATCTACCTAAAGAATATGGAAACACTAATTTATAAAGCTATGTGCACGTCTGTGTTTACTGCAACATTATTTACAATAGCCAAATTATGGAAACAGCCCCAGAATCCATCAGTAGACGAATGGATAAAGAAAATGTGGTATGTATGTGTGTGCATACACACACACACACACACATACACACACACACACACACACACACACACACACACACTGGAATATTACTCAGCCTTAAAAAAGGAATGAATCTTGACATTTGCAACAACATGGATGGATCTAAAGGGTATAATGCTAAGTGAAATAAATCAGTCAGAGAAAGACATATATCACATGATTTCATTCGTATGTGGAATTTAAGAAACAAAACCAGTGGACAAAGGAAAAAAGAGACAAAACTAAAAAAAACACTCTTAACTGTAGAGAACAGATGACTGGTTACCAGAAGGCAGGTGGGAGTATGATTGAAATAGGTGATAGGGATTAAGAGTACACTTATCATGATGAGCTCTGAGAAATGTATAGAATTATTGAATCATTATATTATACACCTGAAACTAATTTACCACTATATGTTAATGATACTGGATGTTACCGATTCTGTGTCTCCCTCTCTTTCTGCCCCTCCCCCGTTCATGCTCTGTCTCTCTCTGTCCCAAAAATAAATAAAAAACGTTGAAAAAAAA
>NW_026057582.1:101289810-101295180 GCF_023721935.1 Panthera uncia | reverse complement strand
TCTGTCTCTCTCTGTCCCAAAAATAAATAAAAAACGTTGAAAAAAAAACTTAAAAAAAAAATAATGATACTGGAAAAGGAAGAAAGGAAGGGAGGGAGGGAGGAGGAAATGAAGGGAGGGAAATCCAACCAGGAAGGTAGTAGAGGGAAAAAGAGATAAGGTGATAATAGAATGGACCTGCCTTGGTTTGGGCTTTCAGTGAGTTTCAGTTTCCTTCTTCTTCCTTTTATAATAACTACTAAGTACCTCAAAGAAATAACCAGTCAGTATGGAAGCAAAATATGGGTTTAAGTTTCTGGCTATTGGCTATGGGAATAGCATCTGGAGCAATATTAGAGAGTAATTGAGAGAGGGCTTAACTCTGTGTCAGAAAAGTACACAAGAAAGTAGTCAACATACTCAGTTTAGTTTAAAAACAAAGGTTTGATTGATCTGTATGTGCCATGGAAATAACCTTTTCCACTGCCCAGAGGGAAAGGGTGGCCTGGTATGGATGCTGCTTTGTAGCCTTTGCTCCTTTTCACAGCTGTAAAGAAGAGCTCCCAAAGGAGGTCAGAGGGACCAGCCTAGCTGCTGTGCTCACCAGTAGTGTTCATGTCTCTATGACAATGGTGGCAGCCTGCTTGTTTCTTGCCAAAACAAGCCATGGCCCCATTGTAATCTTAATGAGTATTTGTTCAAACACTACACACAGTCTCCTCAGTCAGTGTGATTAATTTTTTTAACTTTCTTAACATTTAATGGGGAGATACACTCAGCCAGACATTGAATTACCTCTGGAGAAAATGTAGGGATGCATTAGGGTCACTGTCAGACAGAAACTATCATTCAGTGTCATAAGTGTGTAGAGAGGACCAAGGTTGGAGTGGGGCAGAGGAGAGAGCCCTGAGAGCCAAGGCAGGTGGGGTACATCCTAGAAGGGCTTCCCTTATCTGGGTCAGCCTCTCAGCAGGACCCTCGAGTGATGTCTTCTTTGAACCCTCCTTCCCCTGCTCTCCCCTCGCTCACTGTTCCTTCCTCACCAGTCTCCTTTGCGGGTTCTTTCTCCTCTACTCAAGCTCTAAATGGTGAGATTCCTCAGGGTCTTCTACTGGATCCTCTTCCCTCTTTCCCTATGATTTGTCATTCAGAGATTGCATTCATTCCTGCAGGGGTAGATGCCCACTGTGTGCTGATGATGCCCACACCTGTTTTCTAAACTCTCACATCCAACTTAGCATCTCTCTTTGGAGATCTCAAGAACAGCTGGCACTGAAAATGTCCAAAACAGAACCCCTAATCCCAACCTGTCCCCACCTTCCTTCATCTCAGCAGTACTACAGCCATCACCTGCCCTTTGCCCTCCGAAACATCACCTTTAATTTCTTCCACATCCAATCCATCAGCTCGCTGATGTTCACACTCCAAGGTTTATTTCTCATCCCTACGACCACCTCCTGAATTGAGGCTCACCATCATCTCTGGCCTAGACTATGCTGTAGTTTCCTACGGTAACCCTGCCTCCACTCCTATCCCAATCCATTCTCACAAAGCTAATAAACACTATCTGTTAATAATGGGAACTGCATTTAAAAAAAATGAGAATTGCATCACGTCAATCATCTGCTTGATTGTAATCACATCATCACATCTACTTAAACCTTGTCATGGCTTCCCATTGCATTTAGGGTAAAATCCAAATTTCTTCCCCTCTAGGCAAGGCCCTGTATGATCTGGCCTTTTCTACCTCTTGCCATAAAACTAGGTGGTGTCAGAGAAGTTGCTTCATACTAAGTCTGGGGACACAGTGGTATTGATTGGACCAGTGACACAGAAGAGGATTGAGGTCAGGATAAGGGGCAGGGACATGACCATCTGAGCAATGGCAAGGTTCCTGACCCCCAGCAGGGGTGCCATAAGCACACTCAGACCAGAAAGATTCAGGTGCAGCTCAGTGGACACCAGAGCAGGATCCCCAGTGAGCAGGCACAGCATTTGAGGTCACATGTCCTCTCATGGGAGCCAGGGCAAACCCAGAAAACAGGTGCACTACCTCAGGCACTCTGGTGCCATGCAAGGAGGAGATGGGGCAGTCTCTTTGAAAAGAGGGAAAGGTACAGACAGGGAGTTCGAACTTTGAATTGATTGAACATTTATCAAAAGAGAAACTATTTTAAGTCATAGAGTCCCTTAAGTGTGAAGGCTAAGTTTGTCTTTTCTTTTTTCTTTTTGTTTTTAACACCATCACTTGGAATGGAGGCTCCACAGCCAGGTAAAGACAATTATAGTAGCTTTCGAAAGTTCTGTATCAGGAGCACATCTTATTTGTGAGCATAGATTTTTATACCTATTACAGACATATATATACTATAGATATGGGTAAGAATGGAAAGAAATTAACCTAAATGTTAACACAAGATATCTCTGGTTTGTGAGAGTAAATATTTTAACTGTAATTTTTCCATTTTTCTCTTTTCCAATTTTTCTACAGTGAGCATATATGACTTAGAATAACACGGCTAGCATTTTGGAGAGTTCAGGTGTCTCTTCATCTGATTCCAAAGACAAACCCTAAGAGCTCTTTTCCTGCCCTCCCATTACCCATGGCCCTCTTAGAGCACTTTTATTGCTGTATTGTAATTATCTGGCTTCCTCACGAGGCTAGGAGCTCTTTAGAACAGAGGCAGTGTCTTTTCATCTATATATTCTCAGCCCAAGACATACAACCACTGGACATTTAATAAGTATTTGTTGAATAAAAGATTAAGAATCCACAGTGAGACAGTCACTCTTTTGGCTTCAGACATTGTATTTTAAGGACACTTTTGCTCAATTGCTAATTTCTGAAAGGAGAATAAATCCTTTGTCAGCAATTAACATTCAGTATGGATTAACTGAATAGAGCCTAGAAAAACCAGGTAGCAGACAGTAAATTGGGATTGTCAGGGAGGAAACAGAGACCACGTTATGGGCCAGCATGCCCTGTGAAATGATACAAGGTGAGGTGATGGCAAGGGTGAAGTTATTGTGAGGCACTGGCCTTGGGTGCACAATTTCAGAGGGCTCAGAGAACTCAGTGATCAAGATAAATCATATTTTAGTGCAAATTTTTAAAAATTGAAATTTATGCAAAATATCCATGCTAAACAAAATATCAAGATTGTTCAATAACACATAAAATCAGTATATTAATTTTTCCTTTTGCCTCAGGCTTCAATATGGCTCAGCACAGAACTGCCACTGATCTTGTCTTTTCTGAAAAGTTTGGTATTTTGTTCATCCTGGATTTTTTTTTTTTGCATTAAGCTTAATATTTTTTTTAAATATTGCATGGGAGTGTTTCTATTGATGACTAAGTTTTTGTCACCACACTAATGCAAGTGCCTCATACTCTTCCCCTTGTCCCAGCCCTATGTGACTGCCAGCTATGGGGAGTATGTGAGCAAGTCCACTCTCTAGGACAGAAGAAGGGATCTTGCCTGACTCAACACTCAGTGTGTTGTCTGCTGGGCTGCCCTAACGAAATATCACAAACTCAAGGACTTCAAGAACGGAATTGTATTTCTCACAGTTCTGGAGCCTGGAAGTCTGAAATCAGGGACCCAACGTGGTCAGCTTATAGGTGAGAACTATTTTCCAGGTGTGCAGACAGCTCTTTCCCCTGTGTCCTCATGTGATAGAGACAAAGAAAGAATAAGCTCTCTGATATATCTTATTTTAAGGGTACTAATCCCATCAGGGGGCTACCCTCATGACCTTAGCAAACCTTCACTGTCTCCCAAAGGCCCCTTCTCCAAATACCATCTGACTAGGAGCTAGGGTTCAACATACGAATTTGGGGGGACCCAAGCATTCAGTCCATGACACCAAGGGTCAGCATTGCTTCTGATAATAGTGCCCCTGACAATAGTAGGGAGAGTAAGAATATTAATAATGTCACACTTAAAGCATGTCCCAGTTTTACTTCCATGGTTTCCACTCATCTTCGCAAAAAGTCTTTTGAGGAAGGGTGAGTTAGCATACTTACAGAATGAGGGAACTGAGCAAAGGCAAGTTGTACATCAATAGCAGAGACGTTATTTGAACCAAGGGTCCTGGTTCCAAAGGAATGTTCTTCCTAGCACTATAGCATTCTCTCCCTTTTTGATAACCTGTGAAGGACATTTTATTTATCATGTGCTTTAACCTCCATTATCTCTTTTATGATTCTAAGAGCAACTCTGTGAAGTAGGCAAGAAAGGGATTCTTATCCCCTTTTTACAGATGAGTATGCTGAGTCCAGAAAGCATTGTGCTGGCTTAAACCATAGAGTACCTAAGTAGGAGAGTCAGTTTTCAATCTCAGGTTCTCTGACCATGCCTCTTCCCTGGGAGAGAAGCACCCATGTCTCCACTTTTCCCATTATGAGGTATGGTGGGGTCCTGCCTGTTTGCTGGGCCTGAACTGCTGTAATAACAGAGGGCCTTGCAAACATATTAAGTGGGAGGGTCTTCCTGCAAAGGCACCATGGAACAGCATTTGGCTTCCTGGGATGATGAAATGTGTGAATACATGGGCAAGCTGTTTCACATACAGCTCAACCACTTACTGGAGGTCCTGCCAGTGCCTCTGATATTCACAATCATCCTGTGGATGATAGCAGGACCCAGACTCACAATATGCAGAAGATCCCCAGAGCAGGCCATGGGGCACTGGCGGAGTCAGGCACAGGTCTGTCACTGCAGCAGCACTGTTCAACAGGTAGAAGGATAGGGGCTTTTAGGGTCTTCCACAAACCATAGTTTCCTCAAAACTGAAGGCAGCGCAAAGACCTAGAGCCCCATCAAGGACTGTAAAAATGCCAGCACATGGCAAATGGACCACAGATCTTAAAATTCAATTATGGTGACAGGAGAAAAATACTGGGAAAATAAGTTTGATCCCAGCTAAAACACTGAACCAAAGAGGAAAAAAATGAAATCCACTTAGGAAGAACTTAAGGGGTACCTTATATAGGACCCAGCCCTTTGAAACCCAGGGAATCAATTACCAAAGACCTTCATGAGCTTAGTGGAGTAATGATGAGTCTTTAGAAAGAAGAATTCCGATTAATGTGTTTGTGACTCAGAATTAAGAATTAATAAGTGCCAAAAGGTCCGGTGGCCGTAACATTAAATATGAATGATTGGGAACAAAAATGTCAGAGGCTGGTGATGTGTTGGAAGCCACTGATGGGATGAGAACCCAATGAAACTTTTATTTTCCTTAGAAAGAATCTATTATATGAAAATCTAGAGTAGGTATGTTTAATCTGAAAACACCAGATGTTTGCCTCTTCTTCATCCTCTCAACTTCCTCCTCCTCTTCTTCCAGTTCCTCCTTCCCCTTTCCTTCTCTTCCCCTCTCTTTCCT
>NW_026057582.1:101139894-101289800 GCF_023721935.1 Panthera uncia | reverse complement strand
TCTCTCCTTCCCTCCTCTTCTTATTCTCTTTTATTATTTATTCCTTTTTCCACTTCCACTTTTTCTACCCTTTCCAGGAAGATTATTCTGCTCCCAGATGCCTTTGACTATGTGATCTGGGGCCACTTGGAAAATTCTTAAGTCTTCCTGGAAATGAAAAGGCTGTACAAAAGGCTTCTTGGCACAAGAATGGAGAGCATGCATACTGCTTGTAAGTTTTCCAAACTGGAATGTTATACAGCCACTAAAAATGATGGCCCTGAAAACTGAAATGGCATGAAAACAGCTTATCCATTATATTTAAATGAAAAATTCAGTATGCAAAATTTTATGTGCAGCATAATGGCAGTTTTGATCAAAAACGAGCCAAAATCTATGCATAGGGAAAGCCTAGAAGGAAATATGCCAAAATGTTAACAGCCATTTTCTTCTAGTAGGGAGACTTTGGAGGATTGTTTTCCATTTTTTACTCCTTTCCAGATTTTATTTACTAAGCACATATTGCCTTTATAATGATAAAATAAGCAGTAAAATGGTCTTGCCAGACACTTGCTGTCAAGACACCGCCACTTTGCAGCTTGAGGTCACTCTGTAATGAGCAGTGCTTGGTGCCAGCTGAGTGAGAGTCAGCTATTTACAAAACTTCATACCAACCCCCTCATGTCGAAATTCATGGAACCCTACTTGGCTTTTTAGCCTTAACACAGGAAACTCATATTCACTGGGTCCACTCTACTAAGGAGCAGGCATAGTGTTGGAAGCTTCACATACCATGTCATTACAGTCCATGACAGCCATAAGGGAGAAGAGCTCTCATCATTGCCATTCTACAGCTGATGAAACTGAGACTTAGAAATCGGAAGTGATTCATTCAGTATCACACAGAGACTCAGTCATAAAATAAGTTTTAACTCAGTTTGGTCTGAATTTTCCATAACCCCAAATGATTACTCCCCAAGGAGCTCAAGATTCTGAAAGAATCAGAGGAGGAGAAAAGCATCTAGGGAATGAAGAATTATAGAAACCAGTAAAGTGTGGGTTGGGAAAGGAACTAGCCCAGACTCCAGAGCTCCTTGGCCTTGAGTATTGAGTGATATTGGTTATCTGAAAATATCTTTTTTCTTGACATCTTAGCTCAAAATGTTTCCATATGTGACCAAACTGTTAATATTAAGGACCTTAAGAATCCTGCATTCACTACACATTATCATGTACTACAAAAAGAGTTTTAAAGTATTTTTCAGTCTATGTTGTTAATTATTTTTACTTATTATTAAGACAAATTTACAGTATTTCAAGAAGGAAAATAAGGGCATAGCCTGACTACCCATCACATTAACTATTCACGTTTTTCATTGATTTCTATAGCTTTTCACACTTTGTGTGCATTGTCATAGTTGCAATTACACTTTTATACAATTTTTGTCTCAGTTTTGTCCCTAACATTTCATATACTCTTTCCCATTTTATATACAGTCTTTTCTTTATTGAGGTATAATTGACATTATATAGTTTCATGTGTGCAATTTAATGACTTGATATTGGTATATATTGCAAAATGTTCCCTACCCTATGTCCAGTTAACATCCATAATGTACTTAGTCTTTATCATTTTCAGTATGTATCTCATGCTCTTGGAATGAATATATCACAGTTATCTTAATTCCCCTATTATTGGGCATTTAGGATTTTTTAACCATTACAAATAATGCTGCTATAAATATGTTTTACATACCACTTTTTTTTCATCTGACTTACTACCTTAGAACAAATTCCCAAGAGTCAAATTACTCATACAAAATAAGTAAAAATAGTAATGACTCTAAATATGTACTGCTGAATTATAACCCAAAAGGATAGGCCAATATATAGTACCCAGATCTCAGTAGGTGCTCAATAAATGTTTAATGAATGCATGAACAGATGCCATCAGCAACATATGTAAATCTTCTGTTGAATATATAAACTGTTACAGGAAAAAAGACTTGGCCTTTCTTTATTAAATGCATGTATTCTAGTCACAATGACTGAAACCAGAATTTCTGAGAATCAGATATTCTTCCCTCATTTTAGTTTTTCTAACTGCAAATTTCCAAGAAAGGGAGGTTCTTCAGGACACTAACTTGGATACCTTTGCTAGGGAAAGAGCGGAGGTGAGCTCCATCATTGTGACCGCAATGGGAGTCTGCATCTGAGTGGGACGCACTTGGTTTCCATGGCCCCTCCACTCTCCAAGCTTTTCCACATCCCCTGGGGCTCCCCAGGTCTGTGCATATGTCTTCTATCTCTTACCATTCCTTGAGTCTAAAGCTCTAGTGGTTTTAGTTCTCCTTTCCTGATTCCCGACTTAAGCAGTCTTGGAGAATAAATACACCACAGACAACCCAAATGAAGACACATGAAATGAAGAAATGCACCAGCCAGAATGCAGAATCTAAGCCCAGAAACCAATGTGTAAATTTGAGGGAAGTAGGAAACAGTCTTTGAGGAAACAAAATCATATTACAACTCCAGAGAGGAATAGAAAGCCAACAGGAACACAGAGAAGGCACCAGCAATAGCAGAATCTCCCTAAAGGCAGCAGAAAACATCTGATAACCGCCCCTTGGGTAGATAATAGGAAAAAGAGTAACTGCAAATAGAAGCTTGCAGGAATAGCAAAAGACAGCACTGAACTTGTAAATGTGATAACAGAACCAAAGGCATCCATGGAGACCTTTCCATCAGGGTTAAGTATTGGCCGTAGAACCCTTTGCATGCCCAAATGAAATCCCACAAAATGCACGGACATTTGATGCATTGTGGGCGAACAAGAGACCTGGACAGAAGAATGAGGAGAGTTATATCAAGTGAGTTAAAAAGCCAAGATCAAAAGGGCCTATGATGAAGAATGTAAAAGCAGGGAGTTGGGGGTGAGTTCCAGCAAAATGTCTAGCACTTATGCTAAGAGAGTGTCTCTCAACAGCTATCCTTAAAGATAGATCCCCAGAAAGTGACCTGTCAGAATTGAACCTGAAGGACAAAGACAAGTTCTATTAAGTAATCATATGCAAAAATAAGAATTACGTCATACTTCACCCATTCACATTTGGCCCAGAGCAAGGGCCCTTGGAGGGACATCCACTCAGACTAAGAGAAATAATGCTAGTACACAGAACTTCTTGCCAAGATTATTGTTCTCCTTGTAAGCACAAAGAGCATGTTCCAAGACCCACCCACAGGATGTGAAATGATTTGTTAACAAAGTCCCACAGACACAAAGATCACTTTAGGAAGTAATGAAGATTTAAAGCTCAGCAGAGTATAACTTTTTTCCCCCTTAAAGTTATCTACTGGCAATTAATGTTCATTTTACCAAAATTTGCTATCTCATGAATGATGTTCTCTAGCCTAAGTGCTTCTGAGTTTACAGCTCTGGTTAACACACAATGAAGTGTCAACCCTTCCTTTTCACCTAATCTTGTAAGGTCAAAGCTTTGAACTTCATAAGATGAATTTGCTTAAAATGATGCATTATTCTGACTCTAGAAACAGTATTTAACACACTGCTCTGCAAAATTGTGTGCATTTTATAAGTGTTAGTAATGATAAAATGGCCTGTGTCAAAACTGGGGAAAAAATTGTTTTCAAAGGGATTATATCATCATACTCACTGAACTTGGATTTTTTAAATTAACATTTATTTTATCAAAATAATACATGCATGCAGTTTAAAAGTCAAGTAGTGCTAAAAGTCAAGTAGTGCTAAAATAATTCTCTGTCCCATCACTCCACAGTCTTTCCAGCCTACCTCTTCACAGGCAACTATTTTGTTCTTTTAGTTTTTATTTCTGGCATTTAAGCATATACATTTCTAAATAATATGCATGTATTTCTCTCCTTGGATTAATGAATTTTAAGCTTTATCTCTGACTTTCTATTGTCATAGATGAGGACTTAGCTCCTTCTTCTCTGCTTTTCCTTCCCCATCATATTTGGATAAATCAGTAGTTATTTATTACCACAGTATTCCTATGCAAATATTTCCAGCTTGGCACTGTTGAGTACTGTGTTTGCTTTCTTCCTTGCCTTTCATCTTTTCTGAAGTGGACTCGTGTGTGTGTGTGTGTGTGTGTGTGTGTGTGTTCACATTATTAGTTGTCTTTTTATATATTGCTAATTTCCCCACAATTTTCAAAAGCTTTTCAGTATAATTTTCTACACAGTCAACTGCATCAAGAAATTTATAGGTTAAAAGTTGATTGGAAATGGGCAATTTCACACAATTCAACCTTATGTATGCTATTTTTTCCATATCACTTTAAAGAGCTCTTTTCGTGGAATGAGAGAAATCATGATACATTTAATTTTAAGTGATGCTCCACATGAAAGCATAAGATCACCCTGAAAAATAGACCTCAGTGTTTTTGACTGAATTATACCTGCCCACATTTTTACCCCCCACTTTAATTGCTCTTTTTTTCCCAGTAGGATGATTTCAGTGTACCTTGCCAGGGCAAAATGAGCCAAGCTTTGATGTACTGAAATGAGCAATGGTGTTGACATTAAAACGCCCAATTCTTACCTCCAGTATTTATTCTCTGTGTAATGTTGGAATTCCCCGAACCTCAGTGTTTCTTTAATAGAATCCTCTACTTTTGGTATTAGATAGCACTGGTTTTAGAAGTTTGTTAGCTAGTTGGTCTTGGAGAGTCTTCATCTCTGTTTAGGAGGACTAAATGAAATAATGAAAGTAATGGTCTTAGCATGATACCTGGCATGTAATAACTGTCTCAGTAATGTTAATATTATCATTATTAATTATTCGTGGTATTAACAACAGTGTTATATATATATATATATGACAGCTATTAAGTTATAAGAATCAAATATATGTTCATTTCCTCCCTTGTGATCACTGCTCTGGAAGATGTAAGAATCAAGTGAGAAAACTTACTTAAAATCTCCAAGTAGGGGCGCCTGGGTGGCTCAGTCGGTTGAGCGGCCGACTTTGGCTCAGGTCATGATCTCACGGTCCGTGAGTTCAAGTGCCGCGTCAGGCTCTGTGCTGACATCTTGGAGCCTGGAGCCTGTTTCGGATTCTGTGTCTCCCTCTCTCTGACCCTCCCCCGTTCATGCTCTGTCTCTTTCTGTCTCAAAAATAAATAAATGTTAAAAAAATTTTTTTTAAATAAAAAATAAAAAAAATCTCCAAGTAAATGCTATCCATAGTGTGCCATGTATTGCAGACCACTGATCAATATCTTCCTTTGAACTGGTTAACCCAAAGGAACCTGCACAATGTTGAAGGTGACTTCTTAGTGCACCTGCCAATCAGACAGGTGTATTTTCTGTTGCTTTTGTGCCTCTCTGCAGTAGCTCCCCAAACCAATGGGATTCAAGTGGCAGAAGTGTCAAAAGTCAGGCAAGCCAAATCCTTTCTACACCCAAATGTATTTTATCTTTCAAAATTGAAATTGGTCTCAAAGAATAATCCTTGCCCCTAAAACTTTCAAGAAAGGTGATAATTAAGGGAAAAATAAGGATTAGGCTTCATTTTCCAAATGTGATCTTTCCTGCTTGTTTTTTAAATGAAGCCTTGGTAAATAAAACCAAAGCATGGCTGTTCAGTGTGCTTTTTAGTTTCACTCCTGTGAAACCTACTGTGATCTTGTACAGTCTTATGAGACTTAAGCATATAAAGAACCTGTAGAGGGATCAAATGACTGAAAAAAATTTCCAAGGTTATCCTCCTATGGGTTTGAGATGATTTCTCTGGAAATGTGTCCAAAAAGGATATATGTCTTTTGTCAATTTGAAAGACTGGGGTATGAGGTGGGGGGGAGTCTTAAAACAAGTTGTGCGGGAATGTATTATTACTAGAGACTTATTAGGAAGAGATGTCTTATAGAATAAAAGAATTGTTCAAGTCATCGAATAATCTGGTTTTTGGAATTACAGAACACTATGGTTACAGAACAGTCAGAGTGGAGGGGCAAATTAACAGTTACTGAGCACCCACTCGGCCTTCTGGGGAAAGAAAGGTGGGGATTAGTAGTGCTCTATTAAAAATAAGTAAAGGGGCGCGTGGGTGGCTCAGTCGGTTAAGCGGCCGACTTCAGCTCAGGTCACGATCTCACGGTCCGTGAGTTCGAGCCCCGCGTTGGGCTCTGGGCTGATGGCTCAGAGCCTGGAGCCTGCTTCCGATTCTGTGTCTCCCTGTCTCTCTGCCCCTCCCCTGTTCATGCTCTGTCTCTCTCTGTCTCAAAAATAAATAAAACGTTAAAAAAAAAAAAAAAAAGATAAGTAAGCAGAGGCTCTGGAAGATTAATATGTTCAAGAATTCCCAGCTCTTTATGTTGATGCAGATCTAGAACTCAGGACTGTCTTGTTCTAAAGTATTAGCTTTTTATTCTCTACTTGACAGATGAGAAAACTAAGGTACAGAAAGAGGAAGAAATACAGTCTGGGTTTTGCTGCTATCACAAAATGATAAGCAAAACACAGGTCTTTCAACTCTTGGTTCAGCTCACCGTCCCCTACCTTGTACTGCTTTTCTCACAAATTGCCCATAGACTGTCTTTGGATAAATAATTCTCCCATGATCAGAAGTGAGAATGGATTTGTCATGGTCTCAGGCTTTGACACATGTTAGTAGAGAGAATAGAGATGAGACTTGCTTTAACTGATTCTTTGTACTTTCTTGACTTGGTCAGATGGTGGCTATTGAGATTTATTGTCTGGTTACTTCTCAGAAGATATCTAAATAATTGCGAACTGATAAGGCCCCTTTAGAATAGTGATAGTGGAGGGGCGCCTGGGTGGCTCAGTCGGTTGAGCGTCCGACTTCAGCTCAGGTCATGATCTCACAATCTGTGAGTTCTAGCCCCACATCAGGCTCTGTGCTGACAGCTTAGAGCTTGGAGCCTGCTTTGGATTCTGTGTCTCCCTCTCTCTCTGCCCCTCCCCTGCTCATGCTCTATCTCTCTCTGTCTCAAAAATAAATAAAAACATCAAAAAAAAAAAAGAATAGTGATAGTGGAGCATAATTATAAGAACCCACTTTGTTTGACTTTGCATAAGAGAAAGCTCATTTATCTATAGGAATAATCCCTTTGAGTGTGATGATTCAGGCCATCATTTCTCTAAACCCACTCTAGTCATTACAGATGCCACAGGCCTGGTGCAACAGAAGGACTTTAAATGAACCCTCTGAAAATGTTTTAAAGGGACATCTTCATAGCTAATTGCTGTACTTAATGCTAGGGTGTTGGAAAATTTTGTTTTAAGTAATGGAATATTTTTCATGGAGTAAAAGAATTGCCTTACTAATGAGCTCCATGTTAAAACATACTGAGTACCAACTCTAGATATATATCTAGATATATAGAGATATATAGATATAGATATAGATATATAGAAAATTATAGAAAGAATAAATGACAGAACATATTAAAGAGATATGTGGAGATTGTCAGCAAATAGTAGCATGCAATGAACATGCAATGAAATTAGGATTGTTTTTAATTTTCACTTTTCACTTTATTTATTGAATTATTAAAGTGTTTGTCAAATACAATATATATTTGCATGTATATCCTATATGAAGATTAACAGGAGTGCAGGAGGATTGTTTGATGAATTCTGATCTCAAGAAGGAATGATACCAGATTTGAAACCACACAGACCCTTAATGAGAGATTTAAAAATTTTGAGCTGTCTATAGAATCATGATAATGCCTACCCATTATACATATGATGATTAAGCATCTAAGAGCATAAAGATCTTAGATGTGTTCCTAGCACATTGTATAAGTTGCATTATTTGCCTCCATTTCTTCAATTTCCCTGTGTGCACACACTCTTTGCTTTGTGCCTTTACAGTGTTCTTCTACTGTGAACAGAATGTACTCCCTTGCCCCTTGACTTGGGTTTGGACATACAGCATGCTTTGCCAATAAAATGAAGCAGATTATGATGCATGCCAGTTCCTAGTTGAGACCTCAAGAGGCCTTATCTGTTTCTACTCTTCTCTTGCTTCTTGACCATCACTGTGAGAATATGCTGGGGTTAGGTTGCTATTCTCAGGAGAATAAGAGACATGTAAGGTAGAAATGCCCTACTTAAGCTACCCCAGCCTAGAGCAGAGCCCTCACCACACCCCTGCCACAGCCAACCCCTAGGCAGATGAGTAAGTTCACCCAGGGTGAACTGAGACACTCAGACAAGCCAGCCTACATTACCCAACCCCCCAGAAACATTAGCTCTCATAATAAGTATTATTTGTAAGTATATAAAAAGTTGAATTAAATTACTGACTATTGAGGTAGTTTGTTACATGGCAGTTACTGATAACATTCATAGTAGGTACCTAGTAAGATCTCTTCTAATAAGATGAAGAGTTGAAAAACGACGACACATGAATAGCTCAACATGTTTGTACCAGTTTGGCTTCTTAACACAGCTCTCTGTACATCCATGACTGAGGCTATAGGCACTCTTAAAAAAATTCTAGAACCGATATGTGAATTCAGCAAAGTCGCAGGATACAAAATTAATGTACAGAAATCAGTTGCATCCTTATACACTAATAATGAAGCAACAGAAAGACAAATAAAGAAACTGATCCCATTCACAATTGCACCAAGAGTCATAAAATACCTAGGAATAAACCTAACCAAAGATGTAAAAGATCTGTATGCTGAAAACTGTAGAAAGCTTATGAAGGAAACTGAAGAAGATACAAAGAAATGGAAAAACATTCCGTGCTCAAGGATTGGAAGAATAAACATTGTTAAAATGTCAATACTACCCAAAGCAATCTACACATTCAATGCAATCCCAATCAAAATTCACCAGCATTCTTCTCTAAGCTAGAACAAGCAATCCTAAAATTTGTATGGAACCACAAAAGACCCCAAATAGCCAAAGTAATATTGAAGAAGACCAAAGCGGGAGACATCACAATCCCAGACTTTAGCCTCCACTACAAAGCTGTAATCATCAAGACAGCATGGTATTGGCACAAAAACAGACACATAGACCAGTGGAATAAAATAGAGACTCCAGAATTGGACCCACAAAAATATGGCCAACTAATCTTTGACAAAGCAGGAAAGAATATCCAAAGGAAAATAGATAGTCTCTTTAACAAATGGTGCTGGGAGAACTGGACAGCAACATGCAGAAGAATAAAACCAGACCACTTTCTTACACCATTCACAAAAATAAACTCAAAATGGATAAAGGACCCGAATGTGAGACAGGAAACCATCAAAACCCTAGAGGAGAAAGCAGGAAAAAACCTCTCTGACCTCAGCCGCAGCAATTTCTTACTTGACACATCCCCAAAGACAAGGGAATTAAAAGCAAAAATGAACTATTGGGACCTCATGAAGATAAAAAGCTTCTACACTGCAAAGGAAACAATCAACAAAACTAAAAGGCAACCAATGGAATGGGAAAAGATATTTGCAAATGACATATCGGACAAAGAGCTAGTATCCAAAATGTATAAAGAACTCACCAAACTCCACACACGAAAAACAAATAATCCAGTGAAGAAATGGGCAGAAAACATGAATAGACACTTCTCTAAAGAAGACATCCAGATGGCCAACAGGCACATGAAAAGATGCTCAACATCACTCTTCATTAGGGAAATACAAATCAAAACCACACTCAGATACCACCTCACGCCAGTCAGAGTGGCCAAAATAAACAAATCAGGAGACTATAGATGCTGGCGAGGATGTGGAGAAATGGGAACCCTCTTGCTCTGTTGGTGGGAATGCAAACTGGTGCAGCTGCTCTGGAAAACAGTGTGGAGGTTCCTCAAAAAATGAAAAATAGATCTACCCTATGACCCAGCAATAGCACTGCTAGGAATATACCCAAGACATACAGGACTGCTGATGCACAGGGGCACTTGTATCCCAATGTTTATAGCAGTGCTTTCAACAACAGCCAAATTATGGAAACAGCCTAAGTGTCCATCAACAGATGAATGGATAAAGAAGTTGTGGTTTATATACACAATGGAATACTACTTGGCAATGAGAAAGAATGAAATCTGGCCTTTTGTAGCACCGTGGATGGAACTGGAGAGAGTTATGCTAAGTGAAATAAGTCATACAGAGAAAGACAGATAGCATATGTTTTCACTCCTATGTGGATCCTGAGAAACTTAACAGAAGACCGTGGGGGGAGGCGAAGGGGGAAGAAAAAGTTACAGAGAGGGAAGGAGGCAAACCATAAGAGACTCCTAAAATACTGAGAATAAACTGAGGGTTGGTAGGGGTGGGAGGGAGGGGAAAGTGGGTGATGGGCATTGAGAAGGGCATCTGTTGGGATGAGCACTGAGAGTTGTATGGAAACCAATTTGACAATAAATTTCACATTTAAAAAAAAGTACGGGGAGATTCCCTACAGCAGCTGAGAGTTGATCTCCAGTCCTCTCTTTCTCTGGTAAGGTCTCCTCAAATTCCATTATTTAGTACCTAGATTCTTGCTCTTGGCCCAGCTATGCAGACTTTCATCATGGTTGTCCCAACGGCTTGGCTTTTTATTTTGATTGCAGCTGGACACTCTGTCATATGATATTCAATTTTATACCAGTAGCTCAACACCTGTCCCACCACATCTCCATACTCAAACCAAACTCTGAGACATGATTTCTGACTTCCCTTTTATGTGGGAAGAAAGACTAAGCAAGAATTAGCCAGTGTGCTAATAATGGCTTAAGCAGTACTCTCATTGTAACTTTTTTTTGGATTCACTTGACTAAATAATTCTTATTGTCATATGAGGGCAAAACAAGGCATTTAGCTGAGTTTTGTCAAAATTCTCTTCTCCGACAAATGGGAGTCCAGAACATTGGAATCCCGTAAGCCTGCTCTGGGCAGAGGGTATAGCAGGATCACTATTTGGGTCTACACAGTACAGGAATAAAGAAAGTCCAAGAGACTATGTCCCCAAATGAAACCAACATCATGAGCCAAGTAGACAGTTCAACTAAAGTGCCAGTACAAAGGATTTAGGCAAAGAGGTACAATCCAATAATGAGGAAATAGGACAGCGACCAGAAATCCTAGTCCTTTTAGGAATAAAATGATTTCCACTGGAAAAGGAAAGGGGTCCTGAAGAACATACCTAAATTGTTCATAGAGCTACTAGGCAGTCAGCTATGACAGGGGAAAGAGCTCTCCATGTCACCTGCCAATTCCTCAATGAACTATAAATCAACTAATCATTACTGTCATAAGACCTGTAATGGTTCTTGTACTGTGTATATAATATACATTCAAAAAGTGATTCTTATCCTGCCATCTTTCTTCAATTGCTCACAATTGTTTCACAGTAGGAAAGGGAACAAAACAATTGCCCTAACTCGCCAGACCCTGGGGACAGCTCAACTTTCCTATTTCCCAGAGATACCATGGAGGTGTAGTTGACAGAGGAGAGAACTTCTATCTGTATATGAAGAAAATTGTTCATATCTGCCCACGGGCCATGTGTTGTCACAGAATTTTAACACAGAAGTTGGGGGGAAAAAAAAGAAAGCTATATGACCAAGAAGGGATAATCTTTCAACAGCTTGAATTAGTGGAGACCTAGGTATGAATGCAGTTTCAAATGTCTAGTAAATCCTATTGCCCTTCAAAAATATCTTGCGTCTTTTCCTGAAACTGTGTTATTAGAGATTCATTTTTCTGGGTACAAGAATACCTTAAATACTTCTCCCAGAGTACTCTATTCTAATATAGAGGTCCTTGGGAGAAGTAAGGATCCATGAGTCATTTAAACCTTAGTGGCAATTAGCTTAATAGTGGGAGGTTGGGGATAGGCAGACCTGTTGGAATTCCATGGTGGATATTGTATGGCCCCGAGCACTGTGAAAATGATGGGAGAGTAGGGACCAGGAGACACAGAGAGTAGAAAAGTGAGAAGAAACACAAGAAGTGAGAAAAATTTTACACACTTAATGATTAGAATGTTGGAAACAAATAGACGGAGAAAGGACAAGCCAGGATTGAACATTAGCATTTTCCTCAGAGGATTGTCTGGAGGACAAGCCAAAATGGATGTAAACCTGCTAGGTGTAAAACATCTAGCATAATGCTTGACACACACCAGACACCCAATAAATGACAACTATCATTACTTTTTATATAAGTCTCATTTCCCTAAGAAGATGCCTGTGTTCTTAGAACAAGTGCCAGGATACCAGTCTTTGAGATCAAATCCTGAATCTCTTAACTTCATCCACACCCAGTCTTCAGTCCTTATTCTACCCAAGCCTCCTGCTACCATGTCTCTTGCCCCATCCCACTTAAGCCCTTTCCTTTCCTTCCATTTGGATGTAACATCTGGTTCCATGGTCCTTCCTTGTTATCTATTCTCCTTTTACTTCCTTGTTCAGTGTTTACATGAACATAACTTCCTTTCTGAAATAAACCACCCTCCAGACTCTCCTCCTATATACTGTCCCCCTTATGCAGAGTTTTCTAGTCTGTCCTGGATTCATAGACACAACATTACAGAAAGAAACTTATACTTTTAGTAAACCTGAATGTTAGACCTGATGCTTCCCTTGATCACTGTGTGACTGTGAAAAACAGTGATCGGGGCACCTGGGTGGCTCAGTCAGTTAAGCGGCCAACTTTGGCTCAGGTCATGATCTCACGGTCCGTGAGTTCGAGCCCCGCGTCGGGCTCTGTGCTGACAGCTCAGAGCCTGGAGCCTGTTTCAGATTCTGTGTCTCCCTCTCTCTCCTCTCTCTGACCCTCCCCCGTTCGTGCTCTGTCTCTTTCTGTCTCAAAAATAAATAAACATTAAAAAAACTTAAAAAAAAAAAGAAAAACAGTGATCATCTCTGTGCCTCAATTTTCTTATCTATATGACGTTTCTTACCCTATTTATTTAGCATTCAACCTATATGTGCTGAACAACGTACTAGGTAAAAGGTACACTGTAGTGTGAAAATAGGCCTGGTCATTCTCTCCACAGAGCTTATAGTCCAGGGTAGGAGGAAACAAATTCATACAAATAATGTAAATAAATATAAAATAATAAATGTGATTTAAAATAAAGGTAAAATATCAACTGTGGCAGGTGCTATGAGAAAGGGATGGTGGGGATATAACAGAAGGATTTTACATAGTTATGGGATCAGAGAAGATTGACTACCTGAGGAAGTGATTTTTGAGCTAATCAGTTGAGCATCTGATTCTTGATTTTTCTTGATTTTGGCTCAGGTCATGATCCCATGTCAGACTCAGTGCTGAGTATGGAGCCTGCTTCAGGTTCTCTGCCTCTCTCTCTCTCTCTCTCTCTCTACCTCTGCCCCTCTCCCCCACTTGTGCTCACTCTCTTTTTCTCTCTAAAATTAAAAAAAAACTTAAAACTTTCTTAAAGGGTCTATAATTTTATTCCACTGGAAGCTAACAACTTAATCTACTACAAGTTTATGGTACTGGCAGAAGACATGAGATTCCTGGGTCAGAGACAAAGGACTTTCTTCTCATGCACAGGCAGTTTCATGTTTTTATCAGTTTCTCTTGCCCCAAAATTGCACGAGGGTGAATGATGTGGCCCAGGTGGGTGCTGAGCACACATTGGTTCCTATCACAGCTGAGAACCTCCAGGCTTAGGAAATGCAAATCCTTTATAACAGGTTGGCACAAACCTCCCCTTGTCCTAGAAAGAAATATGATCTTTATTTTACTGGACAAGCAAATCTGCTCTTTGTTCGAGAGGTTGATACTCATTATAGAAATGTCCTTAATAAGACAGTCCACAAAAAAGGCTGTGAGTGCCCTGCTCACAGATGTGCAAAAATATGAAAGACCCAGAGGGAATTGTCTTTCTATAGTGGTAAACCCTGGAAAACAACCTTGCAATTTTATGGCTATCCTGAGGTTTTCTATGAGGATCAAACAACACAGTGTAAGCTAAACTGACTACAAAACTGCAAAGTAAGAAGCATTAGTAACCATGCCACCCCCTGTCCTTCATGAAGTCACCCTATATGCTTCACTTGAAGTTTTGCAATCAACAAGAAGGAACGGAATACAAGAAGGAAATTAACATTTGGGAGTAAGAGAATTACTAGATATTTTCCACATGCCAGGTTGAATGTTAACACACACTATCTTATTTAGTTTTCACAATCAGATTATAAAGTTTAATATTTATTATTTGTATAAGAAATTGAGCTTTGAAGAGGCTAAAAAACTTTTTCAGAGCCCCTTGTTTTGTAAGTGATGTGCAACAGCCATTCAATCCTAGGTCTCTTCTCTCCTTCAGCCCATAGTCTTAACTCTTCTGTCACATTATATGCCTTTTTGCTACATTTGATCTTCACACAAACTTACAGGGTTGGATTATCATCTTCATCTTTCACAAAAGAAAACTGAAGGCTGGAGACATTGAGTAATTAACTTGGCTTTGCATTCAGCGAGATGGAGATGTGATGGGCCTCCCTTCCTGAGTCCCACCAATTAAAATGCCAGTAAGCAAAGAAGAAGGGTCATGGTAAGGGCTACCTGGCCCTGATCAATAAAGGCAGAATTGGCATCTATTTTGGTTCATTATAGACTACCTTGCAATCTATAATAGTCCTGAGAAAGTTTTTAGTGAATGTATTAGAAATGATGCCTTCTCAGGTATTTCTTAGAAAATAGGCAGACAAGCCTTCTTTAGAATTTTTGCTATAATAAAGCATTTGCAAACACTTTCAATAACATCAATAAGATACTGGCTAAATAAATTATGGAATATCCATGATGTAAGATAATATGTTAGCCATATGTTAACATAAAAGATCCTGTGTTAACCATTTATATATGTATGTAAAGTTATGGCATCCAAAGGGATCTTTACATTTCATTTTTTATACTTTGGTACCGTTTGAATCTTTTACAGTAAGAATGCTTTTCTATGTCACTTATATTAAATTAAATGAAATTAATTAAATGAAATTTAATTAATTAAATGAAAAGACAAAAAAAGCTTAATCTCCACTTGTATTTGTCCCTTCCAAGTGTCTTCCATGTCCACAGTTTGTTACAAGGACACATTTCCATTTATTACTACATGATCTACATTTAAACCAAGTGCTTGAATTTTGCATGGGCCCAAGTACCTTTTAACATTGCCCATGGAAGGATTGTCATTTAAAATATGTTTTGTACTGCTTTTGAAACACATTTAATCTTTTCTCCATTAATCTGCTTTCCCTAAACCTTTCCCTAATTCTTCTCAAGGATTTCCCACCTGCTGTGCAGGATATACAACAGAGTGACTCTAATCATGTTTAGAATTATTTTTATCAATTTAATCCATATTTGCCAGTTATTTTCATTCCAAAGTCTTAGACATTTTAGGCTGTATGCTGATCAATTTCTCAGTGTTACGTGACATTGGCAACAGATAAGATAATAACTGGATAATTATCTTCTGAAAAATATGTTAGCTCTTCACATAGGCTAAGCTAAGCTTGGATCTATGCACTGAATATGTTTTAGACCTTCCAGTCATAGAGGTTCTCTACAACCAAAAATAATACCTTTTCACTACATTATATACAGGCTGCATATGTTTTGAAGTCTTTTTCATGCAGGCTTACGGGCTCATTTTTTTGCTGATTTATGGGCTACTTTTTGATGCAAAATCCAGTTTGAGACTTTTAATAGAATGGGAAGGTCAGATGGCTCAACATTTGAGACTGCACCTGCTTAGATTTGAACAGGACTCTCTTTTGTCCTTGAAGGAACGGAGAGTCAGTTTCTCCTGGTTTGGTCATCCCCACACCCATTAGCTGCAGATGCTGGGTCTTCCTCCTAATTTTGCTCTTTATCTGTAGCATGCCCATCACTATTTCTTCATTTTCACAGAACCAGGAGCCTTTGGGGATGTGTGGGTAAAGCAGTGAGACTGGCATCAGAGAACACAGCTCTTGGTCACTAGGTGGGCACAGAGCTGCAGGGAGACAAGGCAGGCACCACTGGATGCATTGTTTGATTTGTTTGTTTGTTTGTTGTTCTTTTCTCAGGATTGGAAATCCATGAAATGATACCTGGTAGCTCTGATAAGAAGCTCTATATTTTGAGGTATTTTAGGGTATATTTCCAACATTCTGACATTCATAAAATGGAAGTTATACCAAATAACCTTGTTCTACTGCTGTCATAAAACACTAAAAATTCTTTACATAAATAAAACCTCACCAGATTGTAGTATTTAGTTACTTTCTATACCCAAGGCTTTATGGGTTTGACCCTGGCCCTGCTTCTTATCACCTTATGTGACAAATAATTTAACCCTCCAAAGCCTCACCTTCTTCATGGCTAAGCATTGGACTTTCCTTATGAAACTGTCATGACAATTAAATGAAATAAAAGTAATCAGCCTTGAACCCACTCTACACTTGGACTTCTCTTCATGTGAAATAATTAATCTCATTACTGTTTAAAACATAATACAGGTTTTTTCTGCTCACAATAAAGAGTATCCTGATCAATGTGTCACATTTGATTTTGCTGCTTCCAGCCCCTAGAGCTTTCCTTCAATAGTTTCTGCTTTGTCCTCAGGATTCTCCTGTGGGACAGTGGCCATCCATGGGTCCTCCTGCTTCTTCCTCTATATCCTGACAGTAAACCTCTGGCAGAATCTGGAACTTTTCTTCTTTTTGTTTCTTTCTTTTCTCTTCTTTTATTTTTGAGATAGAGAGAGAGAGAGAGACAGAGCATGAGCAGGGAAGGGGCAGAGAGAGAGGGAGACACAGAATCCGAAGCAGGTTCCAGGCTCTGAGCTGTCAGCAGAGAGCCTGACACAGGGCTTGAACTCACAAACATTGAGATCATGACCTGATCCCAAGTGGGATGCTTAACCTACTGAGCCACCCAGGCACCCCATTTTCTTTTCTTTACGTTTTTACTTTAATCACCTGGTGTTCATCACAAGTGTACTCTTTAATCACCGTCACCTATTTCCCTTATTCCCCCCACCTCCCCTCTGGTAAGGATCAGTTTGTTCTCTCTAGTTAAGAGTCTGTCTCTTGGTTGCCCGCCCCCATGTCTCATTTTTGCCCTTTGCTCATTTGTTTTGTTTCTTAAATTTCACAAATGAATTAAATCATATGGTATTTGTCTTTAACTTACTTCATTTAGCTTTATAGTCTCTAGCTCTATGTTGTTGCAAATGGCAAGATTTCATTCTTTTTATGGCTGAATAATATATATATACACACACGCTCACACACACACACACACACACCCCACATCTTCTTTATCCATTCATCAATCAATGTACACTTGGGCCGCTTCCCTATCTTGGCTATTGTAAATAATGCTGCTATAAACATAAGAATGCACATATCCCTTTGATTTCGTGTTTTTTTTTATTCTTTGGCTAAATACTCAGTAATGTGATTACTGGATTGTAGGGTAGTTTTGTTTTCAGTTTTTTGAGGAACGTACGTACTGTTTTCCAGAGTGGCTGCACCAGTTAACATTCCTACCAACAGTGCAAGAGGGTTCCTTTTTCTCCACATCTTCATCAACACCTGTTGCTTCTTGTGTTGTTGATTTTAGCCTTTCTGACAGGTGTGAGGTGATATTGTAGCTTTGATTTGCATTTCCCGGATGATGAGTGATGTTGAGCATCTTTTCATGCGTCTGTAGGCCATCTGTGTATCTTCTTTGGAGAAATGTCATTCATTTCTTCTGCCCATTTTTTAATTGGATTATTTGTTTTTGGGTGTTGAGCTTTGTAAGTTCTTTATATAATCTGTAACTTTTCTTTCTAATTCTTAGATATTATGTTCCTGAATTCTTACCTTATGTTCTTTTTAATTGCTTCAAAGAGGCAAATCCATGGCTCCTTTCTCTCAACTATTCTACTTGTAATCTAAATCCTAGAGCTGAGTGCCTACCCTATATTTGTCTCAGACCTGCTGTTGGCATGAAGTTTCTGTGGTTTCCTTCATAGTTGCTCCTGTGACTTTCCTTATGAGGATCCCTTACCTGCTACACTTCCTTTCTCTGCAGGCAGGATGAAGCCTCTAAATGCCATGTTTTGCAATTTCTCCAGAGTTCTACATGAAGTGGACACTCCCAGGGAAAACTTTAACAAATGCTTGTATTTCCTTTCCAATTCCTTTTTCTTATATTCTTTTTCTTTTCCCAGTTTTATTATTAATACAGTAACGTTGATATATATGAAGCACCCAGACTTCAGTTTTCTCAGATTTCTAAGCCATTTTGTTGAATTTCTTCAAAGCTCCCACTCCTTTCTTATCACTACCTCATTCAGCTGGATATTGTGTGAAATAGTCTATCTGATCCTGACTTGCACGCTCTAAACCACTGTATTTGCCTAGAGTAGGGCTAGGTTTCCTGAGTACTGAATGGATAAATAGATTTCTTTTGCCTAATATGGCTACTATATATGGTAGCCTCTAGCCACCTGTGATTTTTAAATTTAAATTCACTACAATAAATACAATTTCAAGTTCATTTCTTCAGTCATACTATCCACATTTGGCTAGTGGCTACCATATTTGACAGCATAGGTTATAGAATATTTCCATCATTACAGAGAGTTCTGTTATATAGTATTGCGCCAGGTTGCAAAATATCAAATTTTAAAAGCAGAGTGTCAATATTCCAATAATGGAAGGAATATGAGTTTAAATATGGTAATTAATTATTGACCCTCAGGTTCATACCTCTGCTTTGCCACCTAACCGTGTGACCCTGGGCAAATTATTTTACTTCTTTAAACTTCAGTTATTTCATATCTATAAATGTGTATATGTGATAAAATGTATTACCTACTTCCCTGAGCTATTGTGCATGAAAGTGCTTTGTAACTGCAGAAGTCACATCGCATTTTGTTGGGGATTGCAGGTAGGGCATGTTAGGACAAGTGATCACCATGTGTCTATTGCCAACTCTTAAGACAGACGAAATTATTTCAGGGCTGACCTTCACAATAGGTAGGGAGAGAGATGTGGCAGTGGCCACAGCTCCACCAACTCCTGGGATTGGCCACATGCTGTTTTTGACAGGTCAGATTACCAAACTTTCCTCTCAACCCAGCTGTACTCAGGGACATACACTGATTGCTTGACTCTATTGACACATTCTGTCCAGGGCCACAGTCTTTAAGGACAGTCTGTACCTACCATTTCACCAATGCAGATCTGAGTAGCACAAAAAGGCCCTGGTTCCACTTGGTGGCTGTTACCGACAGCCAAGAACCACTTGATTCTTGAGGCCAAGTTCAGAGATTCCATTCTGCCTTCTGATGCAAGTGCAGAGGTCTACCACTCACCCGATGATAATGCTGTTGTATAGCATTACTGAGCTGACTGTTAAATAATCTCATCACAAATAACGTGTAAGCCATTTGCAAAGTCCCACAGTTTAAGCCATTTTCCCATAGAGGAGGACATTAGAAACTCAGCCCCTTTTCATTATCCATTTGAATAACTTTTTCAATTTCGAGCTTGCTGCCTAACCATGAAGGCTGAATTATTAGCCTTCTAGATTCTCCCTCTCTTGCTCTCTCTTTCTCTCTTTCCTTGCCTAGTGGGAGCACTAAATAGATAAATAAAAATCACTGCAGATTAATTGTAGGTGCTGTGGGCTAGAAGCCAAACTGAGCTGATCTGCAGCCTCTGAGCTTTGTCTGTCTGGGTCTTTTTTTTTTTTTTTTTTTTTTTGGCTCATCATTATAGAGGATTCAATTATAATCTTTCTCCATAAGCACAGCAGAGGTTTGCATACACCAGCCCTGGGGCATTATTCATCATAATGCATTTTGAGAGTGAAAGAAAAAGAAGGAGATGTCTCTGGTTTCCCCTAAAGCTGTATTTTTCATTTGGAGACTTGGTCAAATTTTAGTATTTTTATCCTTCCCCTAAGTCCCTTTCTCAAGCATAAGCTATTCTCAGAGTATCCTCATGAAAATGCCAGAGGATACTGGAGTAGAAAGCCAGGGTTTGTTGGCATTTGTTGGGGAGGGTGCCTCAAAAAAAAAAAAAAAAGACAAGCAGAGAGAAATGAAAGCCTGGAAATGTGTCCTTTTCCACGCAGGCTTTTGGGACTTGGGATAATCTTGGGGAGGGTTTCCACTGAGAGTCAACCAAATCTGTAAGAGTCTGCTTTCTCTGATGCCTGCAGCCTCTCCTGATACTGACAGCAACCACCGAATGCTTCCTCCTGGCCAGCACTATTCTGAGTGCTCTAAAGGTATTAACCCATTTAAAATCTACATAACTCCTTTGAGGAATATGGCATAATTATTCTCATTTTGCAGAGACAAATGAAGAGGTTTTTTTTTTCCTTTTGAACACTTAGTTCTGTTCACAGAACAGGTAAGTGACTGAGATGGGATTCAAAATCTAGACAGCCAGAGCCTCTGCTTTTAGCCTTTTATATACACAGATAATTTCGTGTAAAAATAAGGAAGAAATATTCAAAACTGCTACAGTCTTCACATAGTGGGATGGTTGTGGCTGCCATTTATAACTACTTTCTTCCACTAATCATTCTGTATTACATTCAGCAAGTGTGTTGGCGGGTATGTTTCCTTGCCTGATAGAGTGACCCAAACCTTTCTTCCTGAAGGGTGTTAACCATAAGCTGTTCTGTCTATATTGGGTTGTTGTGGTTTCCATTTAGTTTAGTCATAGGACAGGGGAGTATTAAGAGGCTTCAGGGGGATTTCTTGCATTGCAAACATAGTCCTCCTTTCCCTCATGTTGTGGTAGCAAACCATTTTCGCCCCAGGAGTCAGGTTCAGTCATCCCAGTTAGTAGAGAGAAAAAACTCTTTTTTGCCTGTTCATTCCGTGTCTTGCAGAACCCCAAATGGCCAGGTGGCAGTTTCAGCTTCCACTTTCAGAGAACTATTGCTGTGTCCCATAGTGGAAGCATTCCTCCTTTGGAAATTGTGACCTCTAGCACACTTGTGGGGATGGATGCAGAAATAGTTCTAGTAGATCACTAGTGAGAGCAAGCAGTCTCTGCATTTTCACTTCTGGTCACAATGCCATGAAGCCTATCTATGGAAAAAATGGCACCACATATTGGTTGCTGATTTACAGCACCTACTGCCTCCAGGAAGACATTGTCCTAAACAAGGTCTTTTTACCTATCTGTCACTGCATCTAAGCCTTAAAAGCCATGCCACTATTCTGTCAGGACAGCCATTTTAGGGGTAATTGGGAAACATAGTGATACCACAAACATGGGCCCATTGCTACATTGCATTTGCTATACAATGTGTTTTTTTATCAGAAGCTAGGCTATTTAAGTTGTTGTGATGGTGAGTACAGCATTCACCAGTCAATGGATGGTGGATTTACCAGAAATATTACAGGGATGGGAAGCAAATCTATATTCAGAGTAAGTGTTTATTCTCCGGTAAGTGAGAATAAAGCTCTGCTCCTTCCATAATGGAAGTGTTCCAGTGTAAACAACCTGCCACCAGCTTGCTGGATGATACCCCTCGGGAATGATGCCATATCAGGGGCTCAGCAGGTTGTTGGTAGATTAGGCACTCTGTAGGGGTAGAAGCCAGTTTGGACTTCATGAATAGAAGTCTGTGTGACTGAGCCCAAGCTTAACCTCTATCTTTGTCACCAGGGCTACTTTATTTGTAAGCCCATTGGACAAGGATGGAGGTGGCTGAGGGAAGAGATTCACTGATGTCCACAGGGCACTTTATCTTTTCCACCTGATTAAGTTTGTGATGATCCAGTTATTCCAAAATATACATATGTTCTGCATTGTTGAATGGAAATGTGGTAGGAATCATCATGCCTCTATCTTTCAGGTCCTTGATGGTATCACTAATCTCCATAATCCACTTAGAAATGTGGTTTTGCTTTGACTCACTATTTTCAGTGGCTACCACTTGGCCATTATTACCATATCTCTCAGTTAATGGGTCAAGGAGCCAATATGGAAATTCTCTCAGTTTCTTAGTTATTTCTATTCCAATTATGCATTCTAGGCCTTGTTTAGTGGTAGCAGTTCTCACTGTCGTTAATGGCCTTTAGAGAACAACCACCACAAATCTCTTTGAGGAGACTGAAGCCCCCTAAATTTGCAAATGTATTTTTCACAGCCTTAATAAACAGAGTGCATTTATAACTGTGCAAGGGACATGATGAGGGAGTGGGCGAGCAGGTCTTAACTTATATGAAATCCACTGTGACGTTCTAGTCTCTCTAAAATTTTAGATACTTCCCTCTGCAACATACTAAGGAAGCTGTAGCATTCCAACTTCATTTAGTGTCAGATACCTTCACATCCAGGTTTCTTTTAACCAGCTAAGCAAATTATTAAGACCATGCACAGCTCCCCATCCTAATACATTGAATCTGTGACCCCAACCCTGCACTTGTACACCTCTGAAGTTCTGCATCTACGTGCCTTATTTAACTTACCCTAGACATGGCCCTAGTAGAACTGAAGAATAAAAAGAATTTTGCAGTAACCTATAAAGGTGTATACAGTGGGCTGCTAAGCAAAGAAATACTTCTTTAGAAGTATTCAGAAAGCTAGAATGTTGGATGTAAAGCATAAAGAGCTCACCAGAAACCTGCAACTTGGGATGTAAAGTATAAAGAGCCATCAGTAATTCTAGGCCTAGCTGAAGGGAAATCCCTGGTTTTGCTCTCAAAATATTTAAAGCTAGTGGAAAACTGAATCTAACAAAAATGCCTTATCAAATTATAGACCCACATAAACTACATAAGAGATGAATAAGCTTCCTCAACTAGGGGTCTTACAGGAAAAGAGACATGCTCTTTTCTGAGAGTATATATTGTTTAGTTAAGTTCCTACTGTTTTTAATACACAGTGTCTGGAATATGATAGTAATAATAAAGATACTGGCAAAGAAGCAACAAAGTGTGACCTAGGATGAAAAAAGGAAATGGTCAATAGAGGCATAGCTAGAGATGGTCACAGTGTTGGAATTTTCAATGAAGACAATAAACTAACTACAATAAACATGTTAAAGAATCTAGTAGAAAAGGTATAGGCAATACATATTAACATATGAGAAGTCTTTGCAGAAATATGAAAATTATAAAAAAACAAAATGGAAATACCAAAGATAAAAAACAAGATACGTGAAAATAATTTATTCAAAAGAGTTTATAGGAACAGGAAAATCAGAGGTAGAAATCAGGAAACTAGAAGAGAGGTCCATAGAAATTAACCAAACTGAAATGTAGAAAGAAAAAAAGAATGAAAGAAAAAGAAACAAAGCAAAAGAGAACTAAGAAACAATATCAAATGATCTATACCTTTGTAATTGAGATTCTAGAAGCAAATGAGGTAGGGAATAAGGGTAGAAAAATATTTGAAGAGACAATAGCTGAAGAACTCAATTGTCCCAAATTGTGTCTCTTGCAAGCAAGAGAGATCAAGAGATGATATTCCAGTCTCTCTAAAAGTTTAGATACTTTCCTCTACAACATACTAAGGAAGTTATGGCATTCCAACTTCAATTAGTGTCAGCTACCTTCACATCCAGGTTTCATTTAACCAACTAAGTAAATTGTTAAAGCCATTCACAGCTCCCCATCCTAATACATTGAAGAAGGAGAGACAGTTATGCCAAACCTAAGCATATGATACTGACATTGATATAAGCTAACATTAAAAAAAAAATCTTTAAAGCAGCCAAATTGGAAACACATGCACACACACACACACACACACACACACACACACCCCACATTATATCCCCAAAAACAATGATAAGAATTATGACTGATTTTCCATAAGAAATAGTAGAAACCAGAAAACGGTGGAAAGACATCTTTGAAAGTGCTGAAAGGGGGAAAAACTGTCAAACTAGAATCTCAAAACCCATGAATAATATATCCTTAAAAGTGAAGACAAATAAAGGCATATTTAAATATACAAAAGAAGAGAGAATTAACTACAGCATACCTACATTACAAGAAGTGCTAAAATAAGTTCATCAAACTGAGTGGGAAATTATGCCATATGGAAGCTCAGATCTTCAGGAAGGAATGAAAAACATCACAGGAAGTAAATATAAATTTAAAAATATATATTTATTATTTATATTTATATGTGTATTTTCATATCTTCACAAGACTACTAATATTTAAGCAAAAATGACAGTAGTGCTTTGTGACATTCATCACATATGAAGAAAGTAAAATATATGATGAGAACATAAAGGGGATAGTAAAAGGGTAACGTCAGTTATAGTATATTAACAGTCTCACATGGTTTGAAAATACGTATAATATTTAAAGGTACACTGTTATAAATTAAAGATACATATTGAATCTCTAGAGCAGCAACTAAAAATAAAAACTAAAAAAAATAAAATAAAAAATAAATATATCTAAAAAATGAATAAAGAAGATAAAATGGAATACTTAGAATTACTCACTTTACCCAAAGTAGGCAGAAAAGACATAACAGAGGAAAAAAGCAACAGAAGAGACAAATAGAAAACAAATACTAAGATGACAGGCTTACCCAACCCTATCAGCAATTACATTAAATATAAATACACTAAATATTTCAATTAAAAGGTAGAGGCTGTCATACTAAATTAAAACATTAAGACTTAAATATATGTCCTTCATAAGAAACACACCTTAAAATCAAACAAAGGAAGATAAAAAATAAAATTATCAAAAATCAATTGGATAAATAATAAGGATCAAAAGCTATAGCAGTTACATTAATATAAGGCAGATCAAAATCAAAATTATAAGTATTATTATGGATAAAGGGGGATATATAATAATCATAAAAGAATAAAGTCATCAAGAAGACATAATTGTCTTAATATGTTGACTTAATAATTGTGTTTCAAAATACATAAAGCAAAAATTTTATTACTATACAGAGAAATTGATTAATTGTCTATGATAGTTGGAAATTTCAACATTCCTTTCTCAGTAATTAATAGAATGAGTAGTCAAACAATAAGTAGTCTGTAGAAGATCTGACAATATTAATCATCTAATTGACCTAGTTGACATTCTTGAATAACACATCCAACAACTGTATTGCAATGGTTGGTCTATAAAACAGGTTTCAATACATTTTAAAGGAGATAAATTGGTAAATTTATAACATGTTTTCTGACCATAGGAATATTAAATCAAAACTGAGCAATAAGATATCTAAAATTTGGAACATTTGCAATTAGAGCAACATTTTTAAATGTCCTATGGGTTAAAGAAGATAGCATAAAAGAAATCAGATAGATTTGCAAAGTGAAGTATAATAAAAATATATCACAGTTAATGGCATGCCCCTAAAGTAGTGCTCAGAGGAAAATTATGGACTTAAATGGATATATTAGAGTTGAAGAAAGGTATAAAATCAGCAATCCAAGTTTCCTACTTAGGAAGCTAGAAAAGACAAATTAAAACAAAATAAGTAGAAGAAAGTAAAAATTCCCAGAAGTAAGTGAAATATAAAACTATTAATAGAGAAAATGAACAAAGTTAAAGTTTAGCCTTATAAATGAGTGTTCATAGTATCTTTATTCAGTACAGCCAAAAATTGGAGACAATGTCAGTTTCCATCAACAAATAAATAAGCAGTGGTACATTCCTACAATGAAATGTGGAATGAGCTGATACATGCAGCAACATAGATAAATCCCAAAACCATTGTAGTGAGTGATAAAATCAAAACAAAAGAGAAAATACTGTATGATTTAATTTACATGAACATTAGAATAGGCAAAACAAATCAGTCAGTGATTTGTCATTCCAGCCTAAACCATGGAATGAATAAGGATTGACTAGTAAGGAATACAAGAGAACTTTCTGGAGTGAGGAAATGCCTATGTCATGACTAGAGTGATGCATTTTTTATCCTTATGTTAAAAATGGTTACATTCACTTCTAACTACATTATTGAGGTAGAAATACCATATAGTTCTCCACTTGTAAATTTGTAGTTTGATAATTTGTGGTAATTAAACAGCTGCACAACCATCATTACAATCCAGGTTTAGAACAATTTCATTACCCTAAAAGAATTCCTCTTCCTATTTGTAGTTCGTCCCCATTTACATCCTTAGCCCTAATGAACTACTGATCAGATTGTTTTCTGCAGTTTTGCCTTTTCTTGAAATTTCATATCAATGACATGATAAAATAGTCTTTTATATCTGACTTCCTTTATTCAGTATAATGTTTTTGAGGTTCATCCATGGTTTTGCATGTATTTGTAGTGCCTACATTTTTACTTCTTAGTAGTATTCTATTACATAAATACGCTACATTTTATCTTTTCATCTAATGACTGACATTTGAAATATTTCCACATAATGGCTATGACAAATAAGCTGCTGCTAACATTTGTATTGTAAGTCTATATGGACACGTGCTTTCTCTTAGGTAGATAGGAGTGGAATTGGTGAGTCATTAGAATGAGTGCACATTTAACTGCTATTTGAAAACTACTTAAAAGATATTTCAAGAAACTGCTTTTTAAGAAGCATCATGTAATAGTGGAAAAAATACAGTCATTAGACACCAGCAAACATGAACCGACACCCTGCCCCTGGTATTGAGCAGCTGAGTGACCGTGGATAAGTCATTTAACCCCTCTGTTTCCTCACCTGCAAATGGGAGTAAATAACTGTATATTTTATCAATGTTGCAAGAATTTATTGAGATAATGTTTATAGGGAAGGCTCTCCATTCAAGCTAAGAATAGTAATAGTAGTATAGTAGTAGGTAATTCCTCAAATACTTTGTTATTTGGCAAACAGAGTTGGCACAAGAAAATAGTCAACTGATCATTCTCAAACTCCCAAACAAGCAACAGGTGTATGTCGTTTAAAGTACTTGCAGATATTTACTTTCATTCTTCCTTCTTTTTCTAAGTCTTACTTGGCATATGAATTAGTAAACCTACCCAAATGCAGGCCATCAGAGAATGTTGTTGACAGGAGAGAAACCAGAAGGCAAGAGAGTACAAACCAGAAAAACAACAGTAGCCTTCTAAATGTGGCTAGGAAAAACTTTCCGAGTGGTTCAAGATCTGAAGGGTTATCACACAGGGCGAACAGGACTGAAGAAAGACTTTATATACCTAAATCTGCGTAATGCAAAAATGTGTCCGTGTACCTTATGTGTGCCTAGGAATAGGTTGTTAGGGGGCTCAAGGCATTTGGAGAACTATAAGCTTTCTTTAGCTGCAAGAAACTTCCTATCTAGTTAAGAGAATAAGACCAATATCCGGGAAAGAGTCAAAAAATACAGTTAGTTGCTCAGTTATGTTGTCCAGATTCACTTAACTATGGGGAATCAGTAGGGGGAAGAAATTTATGTAGATATGATGGAAATCTCCTTGAAGAATGTAGGGTTTGAAGTGGAGGCAAATATTTCCTCCTTTAAGAGGGAGAATTTTTAAAAGATCTCAGTAAAGGAGGAAATACAGAAATTACGCACAGATGTTTGGAGAGCAAAATGGTAGAAGATATGGACACACTGTGAAATGATCACTCTATTCATATATCATAACACTATAAGATATAGACTGATACTAATATGGCCATTAAAATGAATTTAATGTTCAATTTAATATTCACAAATCTAATAACGATGTCTTTTACTTTCAACGATGTTGAGTTTAGGTATCCAGGAAATAGTCACCTTGCAAAAGACAGGGTGGTAAAATATCTTACAGTTATGTACATCTTATGGCATTTCACAGTTATGCCCACTGTCCTGATTATATGGTAATACAGTGTGCACTGTGAAAACTTTGAAAGACATAGACACACACACACACACACACACACACACAGGCAACTCATTTGGCCACAATTCGACCTTCCAGAGAGTCTCCTTGTAGCGCGTTGCCATTATCTTTTCACATATGGCTTCATGTGTATTGAAACGACCGCATTGAAGTCACAGTGTGCATTCTCACAGTGCACATTTAAAGCTCACTCATCCTCCCCCCAGATGAAAACCAGGTCACTTCGGATAAAGAGAAGTCCTTCAGCTACTTTTGGTCACAAAGCAGTTTGGATCAGTAAATAATGTCAATCCCAGAGTGATAATATAAACATCAGTCTTCACTTAAAGGCAATATCCCTCCCCAACCCCACTCATTCCTTTTCCTTCAGTTTGCCCCATGTAGGTCCACAGCCTATAGTGGTTAGGTAACATTTTTTTCTTCTTTCCTCATCAAGTTCTTCTACTTCTCCTCTGACTTACCTACTGGGTTTCGGATCCTACAAAGCTGGAGTGTGTGGAGGGAGAAGGGGAAAGGGACACAGGAGAATTCTTACTTTACTAATGCTGATGAGTTGGCCTCCCCTGTATCTGGTCCTGGCAAGTATTTAAGCTCATTCTTTTACTCATAGAACATTTTTTTTAATTAAAACTTTTTTTTTATCTTTGAGAGACAGAGTGTGGGTAGGGGAGGGGCAGAGAGAAGGAGAGACAGAATTGGAAGCAGGCTCCAGGCTCTGAGCTGTCAGCACAGAGCCTGATGAAAGGCTTACCCTCATGGACTGCGAGATCATGACCTGAGCCGAAGTTGGACATTTAACCAACTGAGCCACCCAGGTAGCCCACTCATAGAATATTGCTATGGGTTTTTTGGAGATCCCCACCCCACCTTATTGTTGAGAATATCTTACTTGTAATCCCCTTGATATGAGTGGGTGCATTCTTCTCGCTGCTCACTTAAGAGGCCTCTCTGAGTCTCTAAGATCTGGCAGGATATCTCCAGCTTGCTTTGCTGAAGTTCCCATATTTAGACAGGATCTGAGACAACCACTTACCAGCTCTCCCTGGCATGTGGCCCTCCAATCTGACCCACAAGAAACAAATCTTCTTGTGAAAGGAATGAAGTTACTCCCCCAACTGCAACCCCTAGTCCTCTTCTGCCAGGTACTTATTCCAGCTTTTCTCTCTTTAGACTTCTCAAGCATGAGTCAGACACATTCCAGAGGACATAGATTATGTTCTCCAAGTAGTCTCATTGAAATCTCTCTATGAGGCTTTCAAGTGGGGAGGAGAGGTATGGGCCTCATAGAACACCAGTGCCTCTCTTTCTCTCTAAATAAATCCTCTTTGCATCTATAACTTAAGATTCTTTTTATACTCTTGAGCCAGATGTGAGGTTGAGTTGCAAGACTGTTGTGAACACTTTCTTTGCAGATTCTACATGGTGCTTTCACATCTATTGTCTTAGGGTCATGGCTTAAATTGAGACTAATCTAGTTTTATTATATATTTATATTTATATACACATATATGACATATGTCTCCTATAAGGCATGTAATTTGACTGTGGCAGAGATTAGATACATGTTCACCAACTATTTCCTCTTCTTCCTAGACACATAACTATACAATATTTCCTGCTTCCCTTGGACTTAAATATTCCCATGTGAGTGTGACTTAATTCTAACCAACAGAATACAAGTGAACATGACATGTACTTCTTCCAGGCCAGGCCTGTAAAAACTCCTATACATGAGCCCTCTAG
The DNA here is from genome assembly GCF_023721935.1 of Panthera uncia. NCBI lineage: Eukaryota > Metazoa > Chordata > Mammalia > Carnivora > Felidae > Panthera > Panthera uncia. Next base: position 101,260,276 of record NW_026057582.1, on the reverse strand, counting down.
GTTTTTCCTCTTCCATGGGTTGGTACCCTGGAATGCACCATCTTGGAAGCCACGTGTTGAAAATGATGGAGCCACAAATGGAAAACATTTGGTCTTTTAATCTTTACAGGGAGAAAAGCCTCCCACCAATAAGGAGGCTTATATATGTTAGACTTTACAAGAGTAAAAAAGAATTTCTATTGTACTAAGCCACTGAGATTTTTCCAAATGTGAGCATTACCCTACTAATATACTTTTTTTATGTTAGCATATTGGATTTTTCTTACTGACTTTTAAAAGCCCTATATTTATTAAATATATTCAATTTTGTCATAAGTTTTGCAAAAATATTCCTAGCTTGTTGTTTACATTTTAAAATTGTCTTCATAGCATTTTGAATGCCAAAAAAAAAAAATAATTAAATTTTTCACAGTGAGAACTGACAGTCATTACTTTCATGGTTTGAATTTTTTGCCATTATGTTTTATAAAGGTATTTTGGACTGTTGATAATTATAAATTCAGTTGCCAACCTCTCCACTGATATGCTCATATGCCCAATAACTCTTAATTCCTGGTTTGGAGGCTTCTCCTCTAGATTCTACACCCAGATTTTGAAATAGTCATTTGAAATTCACTTTGGGATACTAAAGGTATCTCTTTGAAAGGGTTCTCAGCCAAAATGAAAAAAAATATATACGCATTCGGGTCTGGCAAGTAAGATTAATCTCTGCATTAAAGAAAAAAAAAAAGTCTTGTCAAAATTCACATAAGTTCAGTTTTAGGGTTTTCTAGTCTGTATCTTCATCCCCATCTCCTGCCAGATACTCAACCCTCACAAGATAATTCCTGGCTGGTTTGGAGTCCTTAATAAATCCTTTTGTTATTCCTGGTCTTTGAGCCATGATTCATGCACCTAAGTTTTATGATGTCACCCTCCACCTTGTCTCCCACATAAAAGCTGCTTGGACCTATATCCTCTTTCTTAAGACAATGAAAAACAGAATCTGAATTAATCTGAGCCCAAATCACTCATATTTGTTCACCACAACCAAAGCAGAGAATAGGAGAATTTGTGCAGCCTTGGGCAAGGAATCTCTAAGATCATGCTACTTTAGGCACCCCTACTTCATTCATGAGTTGGGCTGACCCTGAGTCAGACAGTGATCAATATAATTATTTAGCGTCTGAGTTTATCACATACCAAAAAAACCTCTGGTGTTCAATGATTTGATTTCCAGCATTAGTATACACATGATTTCAGTGAAATACAGGGTGTTATTTAGGGAAAATATTATATGTTAATACACCTGCCTTCCCAGAACTTAACACATTACCTGGCATATAAGCCATTCAACACATTATATATTGAATGAATGAAAACTTTTGTCATCCTAGGACAGAGAGTGGTTCGAAGGTGTGATGTACAAGTGTACTTGAGAAACAAGAGAAAATGAAGGAAAAAAAATTCATGCTTTGCCATTATTTATATCTATTGTCCAGAGGCATGGGAACCTGAAGAGAATGCAAGCTTAGGGCATCAAAGCCACAAGAGGAAGAAATGGCAAGACTAAAGCCAAGACTGTGATCAAGAATTTCTATAGGTATAGAGGGATGAGACTGTCTAAGAAAATGGCACCAATTTGGAGAAACCCCATGTGTGAGAAACCAAGAGAAAGTTCCAAGGAAGAGAGAATCTAGGAGAGAAGCATATGGCAGAGAGCCATTCCAGAAGTTTCATGGGACAGAGGCAGAAAGATCCCCAGCTCTCTTTATTTCAGGGACAGTACCTTGTTGGAGAGCCACATAAAGAGAATGTGAAAGTATTGTCATATAGATGAGTTCAGCCTTTGACAGGATAGAATTATGGGCCCTATATTTGGGAAGAAAATAAAAGCCCCTAGCATTGTCATTTGTCAGTAGACTTTTGCCAGCCTTAGTGGAGGTACAGAGAAGTTGAGGAGTCATCCAAGAGGGAGACCAGGTGAGATGACACAGTGACTTGCCTCTCTAATTTAACTTATTCAAAGAACCACAGAGCATTACTGCTATTATAGGGAGCTCTACACAGGCCACTGTGTTTTGTCCTCTAGACTAAAGCTTCTCAGGGTATAATATGCAAATAAATTGCCTCAGAAGCTTGTTAAAACATGGATGTTGACTCATTGCATCAAGAGTAGGGCCCTAGATTCTCTCTTTTTTTAATTTGTTTTAAGGTTTATTTATTTCTGAGATAACGAAAATATTTAAGGTTTATTTATTTTTGAGATAGACAAAGCACAAGCAGAGCAGGGGCAGAGAGAGAGGGAGACAAAGAATCTGAAGCAGGTTCCAGGCTCAGAACTGTCAGCATAGAGCCTGACACGGGGCTTGAAATCACAAACAGTGAGATCATGACCTGAGCCAAAGTCAGACATTCAACCGACTGAGCCACCCGGGTGCCCCTAGATTCTCATTTTTAACCAGCTTCCCAGTAATGCCAATATTGCAGGTCAGTTGATTAGTCTTTGAAAAGCAAGGCTCCAGAGGATGTGTTCAGGATATGACACTAAATTAACTTAATGATGAGTGGAGGTGGAGCTATTTAAAAAAGTGAGGAACACCTGGAACTAACTGAACAGTGATGACAAATGGAAGCATCAAAGCTACATGGAAAAGAAAATATATTAGTGGGGATTAGCAAACTGTCACTTGTTTTTTGTAAATAAAGTTTTATTAGAGTACATGGCCATTCATTTGCTCTGTATGAAAATGTACTGGAAAAAAAGATCCCATAGTCTAAAAATTCCAAAACAATTACTATCTTGTCTTTTATAGAAAAGTTTATTGATCCCTGAGCTAGAGACAGCTGCTTCAGTCCACTACATCATGAGGTGCTCATAAAAGAAAGAGGCCTGTTTGCTTCCTCGTTAATGTTCATTCCTACAACATGCAAGAATTAGAAAGCCTCAGAACTGGAACCAGAGCCAAGGAAGGTGAATAGAGTGTACATTTGTTAATCAGAGCTGTGTTTACTGTGTGCCCAGTCCAAGGCGTAGGCCTTGTCGGGAGTATAAGAAAAGTCAGAGCAATGTCTTAGGTTTTTGTTTTTGTTTTTGTTTTTGTTTTTAAATATAACTTATTGTCGAGTTAGCGAACATACAGCGTATACAGTGTGCTCTTGGTTTGGGGGATAAATTAACGTGATTCATCGCTTACATACAACACCCAGTGCTCATCCCAACGAGTGCCCTCCTCAATGCCCATCACCCATTTTCCCCTTTCCCCGCCCCCACCGGTGCATCAACCCTCAGTTTGTTCTCTGTATTTAAGAGTTTCTTGTGGGTTTGCCTCCCTCCCTCTCTGAAACTATTTTTCCTCTTCCCTTCCCCATGGTCCTCTGTTAAGTTTCTCAAGTTCCACATATGAGTGAAAACATATGATATCTATCTTTCTCTGACTGACTTATTTCACTTAGCATAATACCCTCCAGTTCCATCCACGTTGCTGCAAATGGCAGGATTTCATTCTTTCTCATTGCCAAATAGTATTCTATTGTATATATAAACCACAATTTCTTTATCCATTCGTCAGTTAATGGACATTTAGGCTCTTTCCATAATTTGCCTATTGTTGAGAGCGCTGCTATAAACATTGGGGTACAAATACCCCTGTGCATCAGCACTCCTGTATCCCTTGGGTAAATTCCTAGCAGTGCTGTTGCTGGGTCATAGGGTAGATCTATTTCTAATTTTTTGAGGAACCTCCACACTGTTTTCCAGAGTGGCTGCACCAGTTTGCATTCCCACCAACGGTGCAAGAGGATTCCTGTTTAGTTTTAAGAAGCTTAACATCTAGTTGAAGCTGATTTTCCCTTCTCCATCCTAGTTTTTCAGTAGATCCTTTTGAATTTGAACAAATGACTAATCCTCAGGTATTCATGAGAAAACAATTCCTCCATTATGTTACCATTTAAATAGAATGCATTTTGTCATGTTTACTTAGATGTTCTTTTAATGTAAACATTTTAAAATCAGTAACCAAGTATATATGCAATTTGGTATTATAATCTATATCATAAATATTCCTCCATGTTGCCCTATAGCTTTAAAAAAATTTTTGAGAGAGAGAGAGAGAGCATGAGCAGAGGAGGAGCAGAGAGAGAGGGAGACACTGAATCTGAAGCAGGCTCCAGGCTCTCCTGTGTCAGCACAGAACCCTACGCGAGGCTTGAACTCACGGAGTATGAGATCATGACCTGAGCTGAAGTCAGATGTTTCACCAACTGAACCACCCAGGTGCCCCTAAAAAAATTTTTTTAATGTTTATTTATTTTTGAGAGAGAGAGACAGAGCACAAGTGAGGGAGGGGCAGAGAGAGAGGGAGACACAGAATTCAAAGCAGGCTCCAGGCTCTAAGCTGTCAGCACAGAGCCCGATGCAGGTCTCAAACCCAGGAACCATGAGATCATGACCTGAGCCAAAGTTGGAGGCTTAACCAACTGAGCCACCCATGTGCCCCATCCTATAGCTTTTATAATATTCATTTTTGTAGCTGTATAATGTTCTACCAAATGAGCACCATAAATTTACTTAACCTTTGATATATTATTGGAAATACTTATGTCTCTAATAGCTTAAACATCTAATGCTTGAAATAATTTTGGATATATAACATTTTCTAAGTTTTGGTCTCTTAGGATAATTTCTCAGAAGAACAATTATGATACCAAAAATATAAATACCTTTAAGGCATGCTGTGTGTATTTTGAAATAACTTTCTGGAAGAATTATATCAATTTACATTTCTATCAGCAATGAAAAAGCCTTCTAGTTTTCCCGTGCACTTACTAAAATAAGGTATCATTATTTTTGGTTAGTTTGACAAATATTATATGACAATTATGGTACAAACATAGGGATGATTTAATCCTTATGCCTGAACAGAAATTTCTATTATCTCTTCCATCCTGTACTTGAATGTAGAACATGAGTTGACATTGCTCATTTCCCTTCATGGAACTAGAAACTGGAACCTTCTTATGATATTATTTGCTCAGGAGTCTGACTAAGGTATGTCTGATTTGAATCACGTCTAAGAATTTAGTTAATTTGGTTCTAAAAAGAACTCTTAATAACAACACCACTTAGAAGGTGCTCTCAAGGTATGATCCCTGAAGTGTTAAATTGAGGTTTCAATATGAAAAGAGGAAACAAATAAGAAAAGACAGAGTAAGCCACATTCAGTTTTTATAATATCTCATATTTATATAAGCTTTTTTACTAAGCACTTATACATCAATTATTTCATTGGTGGAAATACATCATAAATTCATCTGTTGGTGGGATAAGCACTGTTACTTTGAGGGTGAAGAAGCTAAATAGAACAAAGTTTATAAAGGTTAAGTGACTTGCCTAAGATTACAGAACTACTTATTCTGAGATTGACCCAAAACCTAGAATATCTATTCATTAACCCATCCGTTCACTTATTGATTAATTGGATAAATATTTATTGAGCATGCTGTATTGCAATGCTAAATCCTGATATGAGAGCATTGACAAAAATAGAAATGGTCCTTGCCCACACAGAGTTTATTGTCAGATAGTAGGAAATAGACAGGAAAGTACTCAATTACATAATACCTAAATCCACCAATTATATAAATTAAATTGTGGTGAATATTATAGAGGAAGAAAATAGGGAGAGAATAATGGAAAGCTATTTTATTTAGATAAGATGGTCAGAGAAAGCTCCTATGAAGAAATGATATACAAGCCAAGATCTAAAGGATAAGAAGACTTCAAACAAGTGTGTGTGTGCGCATGCACACATGAACATTCTAGATAAATCCTGATGTCCAAAGCCTCTGAGATAGAAAAGATCTTAACAGATTCCAGAAATGTAAAAAACATCAGTCTAGCTTTTGCAATTTGCAATAAAATACACCAAGTGGTAAGTCCCACCAAGCTCATAAAGCTTGCAAGCAGCTTTTATTAACTAGTTTTGAATATAAATAAACAAAAAGAGCAGACATTTTCAGAATATCTCCAAAATGAAAGAAAAGAATAATACAATCTAAAAAAGGGAGAAGCAGGGGAAAGAACCTCAAAATCAAATGATAATTAATATTCTTAGAATGGTGAGAAGTGGTATGATATACATAACAAAGGACAGGATGCTATGAAAAAAGAACAGGAAATAAGTAAGAATTTTTGAAATTGTAATTTGACAATCAAATTTTTAAAAACAGAACAGTTGAAAGATGAATTAGAGGAAGTCTCATAGATCATATAAAAGCAACAGCTAAAAAGATAGATAATAGGCAAGAAAAGAGAAGATAATCAGCAGATTAATGTAAGAAACTCACTATCCAACTAATTTGATTCATTAAAAAGTCGCCAAATTAAAAGACACATTTCTTGAGTGTAAAAGGCACCATTGAGTGCTCAGCACAATAAATGAAAAAAGACCTGGTATTTTCCATTGTGAAAAATAGAGCTCAGAGACAGACAGAAGATCCTAAGATCTTCTAGACAGAAAGAAGATAATGACATACAAAGTAAAAATAATCAAGATGACATTGGACTTTTCAACAGCAACACTGAAAATTAGAAGAAAATGGAGCACTGTTTCAAAATTTTGATTCGATATGATTTTTCACATAGAATAAGATTCTAGGTATATTATTAACCCAAAAAATGAAGATATAATAAATCCCTAATTACAAGGATTCAAATGGGTATAGTCTTTCTTATAAAGGTATTGAATGTTGTCAACTATACTTCAGTTAAAGAAAAGAAAAAGCTATTGAAGAATAGTCTTTAGCAAAGTAAGGTTGTAAACCAAGAAAGAGAAAGGGATCCAGAGAAGATTTCACCCAGCACAGGAGAGTGGTGAAGGGGAGTCATGAGATGTCACCTGTGCTGGAGGATCAGGTTGGGTTGATGCAGAAGGGCAGGTGCTAAGGAGGTAAAACTCCAGGGAAAGATATGGAACTGTCAGATTGTCTGATGATTTTGATTTGGGGAGAAAAATATTAATAGGCATTTATCAGTATTGTTTGGCTTTTTAACTCTGTGCATATGCTTCTTTGATAAAAATTAAAACCAGTTTTGAAAAGCCACAAGCCACTGGACTGGATGAGATTGGTCATGGCAAGTGGAGAGGAGTTAAGATTGAGTCCTGAGGACACTGTAACCTGGAGGTCACAGACAGGGAAGAATGAGTATCGTGTGATGAGTCAGAGAGGGAGCATTTGAAGGATTGGTTGACTGCTACTGAGAAACTAAACAAGATGAGGATTGAAGTTGTCCATTTGATTTGGCATCCTGCAAGTCTTTGGAAACTTTGGCATGTACTTTTCCAGTGGAAATCATTGGTGAGGGGAAGGGGGGCAAAAGCCAGACTGAAGTGGGAAAAGTTAGTGTGAGACCACCGTGTGGACAACTATAGTTGTGAAGACTTAGGCCATGAAGTCAAGAAATGAGGTGATACGTGGAAAGAGCTATGAGGTCAGTAGAGACTTTTTATTTTGTTCTGTTTGCTTTTCACAAATATAGGAGATAATACAGCATGTTTGTTTATTGGTAGTGCTGATCCAGTAAGAGAGAGAAGACTGATAATGTGTAAAGAGGGAACATCTGAGGGAGGACAGTGATTGAGGGGAGGAAATCCAGGGTGCATGTAGAAGCGATTGGACTTTGATAGGCTGAAGGGCACTTTTTCCATTTTAACCAGACCAAAGAAAGAGAAAATGGGCCCCAATGAAGATTGCAGGTTTGGTGAAAGGAAGATGATTTTTCAATTTTATCCATGAAATGAGAAGTCATCATCTGAGAGTAGAGAGGAAGGAATGTAGGAGGCTTCAGGAGAGAAAAGGAGGTATAAAATAGCCCTCTCAGGGAATAGGTAAGTAAATCAACAAAAGAAAAATAAAAAGCCTGCTGGGCAGTTTTTGAGTGTCCATTTGAAGCTGGGGATCATGAATTTAAAGTGACTCTTACAGCTCTACTGCATTTTTCTATCCACATTCAGCAGCCTGGGTACAAGCTCAGAGAAGGAGAAGGTAGAGTTCACCAGAAGCTGGGGTCTTGTCTGATTAATAAGGTGGAGGGAGTGGGAAGCAGATATTTTTGCAAAAGTAGAGAAGGAACGCTGGAATCTAGATGGCCAAAGGGAAGGTCGGGGTGGGGGGGGGGGAATTGCTGTGCAGGAAACCTCCCTGCCCTGTGGAGTTGCAGTCTTGAGGGAAAGTAGGCATTTGTATGGTGAATTAGGGCACAATGTAATTATTTTTTCTGGGGTGGTAATTAGTAGAATGGGTTGCATGCTTGTGATGAGAACCTGTGGGGCTTCCCTTAAGGCTGATGTTCCAGGACAGGGCTAAAAGTACCAATATCTGAGTTATTGCCATCCTTCTTCAGAGCTCCCAAGGGAAATAATTCATTTAAATAAGAGTTGGCCTGAGGCACCTGGGTGGCTTGTCATTTGGGCATCTGACTTCGGCTCAGGTCATGATCCCACAGTCTGTGAGTTCAAGCCCTGTGTGGGGCTCTGCGCTGACAGCTCAGAGCCCGGAGCCTTCTTTGGATTCTGTGTCTCCCTCTCTCTGCCTCTCCCCCACTTGCACTCTGTCTCTCTCTCAAAAATAAAAGAAAAACATTAAAAAATGTTTTTAAGTAAGAGTTGGCCTAAAGTTGACCCCCCAAATGTCTTCCAGCTCTAATACTCCACATGCTGTAGAAGCAAAGGTCTAGGCTATGGAGAAATTGGTGTTTCAGATCCTGTGGCTTCCATTTAAAAGGCTGTGAGAGTGCTCGCTTCGGCAGCACATATACTAAAATTGGAACAGTACAGAGAAGATTAGCATGGCCCCTGCGCAAGGATGACACGCAAATTCGTGAAGCGTTCCATATTTTTTTTGAAGAAGAAGACCAAAGCAGGAGGCATCACAATCCCAGACTTTAGCTTCTACTACAAAGCTGTAATCATCAAGACAGCATGGTATTGGCACAAAAACAGGCATATAGACCAATGGAATAGAATAGAAACCCCAGAACTAGACCCACAAACATATGGCCAACTAATCTTTGACAAAGCAGGAAAGAACATCCAATGGAAAAAAGACAGTATCTTTAACAAATGGTGCTAGGAGAACTGGACAGCAACATGCAGAAGATTGAAACCAGACCACTTTCTCACACCATTCACAAAAATAAACTCAAAATGGATAAAGGACCTGAATGTGAGACAGGAAACCATCAAAACCCTAGAGGAGAAAGCAGGAAAAAACCTCTCTGACCTCAGCCGCAGCAATTTCTTACTTGACACATGCCCAAAGGCAAGGGAATTAAAAGCAAAAATGAACTACTGGGACCTTATGAAGATAAAAAGCTTCTGCACAGCAAAGGAAACAACCAACAAAACTAAAAGGCAACCAACAGAATGGGAAAAGATATTTGCAAATGACATATCGGACAAAGGGTTAGTATCCAAAATCTATAAAGAGCTCACCAAACTCCACACCCGAAAAACAAATAATCCAGTGAAGAAATGGGCAGAAAACATGAATAGACACTTCTCTAAAGAAGACATCCAGATGGCCAACAGGCACATGAAAAGATGCTCAATGTCGCTCCTCATCAGGGAAATAGAAATCAAAACCACACTCAGATACCACCTCAAGCCAGTCAGAGTGGCCAAAATAAACAAATCAGGAGACTATAGATGCTGGCGAGGATGTGGAGAAACGGGAACCCTCTTGCACTGTTGGTGGGAATGCAAACTGGTGCAGCTACTCTGGAAAACAGTGTGGAGGTTCCTCAAAAAATTAAAAATAGACCTACCCTATGACCCAGCAGTAGCACTGCTGGGAATTTACCCAAGGGATACAGGAGTACTGATGCATAGGGGCACTTGTACGCCAATGTTTATAGTGACACTCTCAACAATAGCCAAATTATGGAAAGAGCCAAAATGTCCATCAACTGATGAATGGATAAAGAAATTGTGGTTTATATACACAATGGAGTACTCTGTGGCAATGAGAAAGAATGGAATATGGCCCTTTGTAGCAACATGGATGGAACTGGAGAGTGTGATGCTAAGTGAAATAAGCCATACAGAGAAAGACAGATACCATATGGTTTCACTCTTATGTGGATCCTGAGAAACTTAACAGAAACCCATGGGGGAGGGGAAGGGAAAAAAAAAAGAGGTTAGATTGGGAGAGATCCAAAGCATAAGAGACTCTTAAAAACTGAGAACAAACTGAGGGTTGATGGGGGGTGGGAGGGAGTGGAGGGTGGGTGATGGGTATTGAGGAGGGCACCTTTTGGGATGAGCACTGGGTGTTGTATGGAAACCAATTTGACAATAAACTTCAGATACTGAAATAAATAAATAAATAAATAAGTAAATAAATAAATAAATAAATAATAGGCTCTGAGGCTTCAGAGAAGCCACATAATCTACCAGAACATCCATTGTTTTTTAACATGTTTCTTAGAGATCTGATATCCATTTTGGATAAGCAGAATGCACATGCCCCGCTATAGAGAAGAGAAAGTCATGCATCACCTTACACATAAGTGATAAGGTTTTATTATGTCAAATGAGGAGTGTCCAAATGGCCTTGCTGAATAATTATTGCAAAGAGGAAGAGCTATGGATCAACTACTCTGAAATCAGTTATTTTGGTTGACATTTCTAGTCATAACTGCATGGTAGAGACCAATCCCGTAAGATGTGACCCTTTATTTAGTTGCATATTGCCTGTCCTTCTAAGTAGCATGCTTTCTCCAGCTTCAGGGATTTTGCATTCAGAATGCTCTTCCCTGATCCACCCATGTTTAGAGTTTCTCATCCTATTGATCTCACCACTTTTTTGGAGATACCTTTCCTTCTCCTTGTGTACCATCCCCACCCTTAGTCTCTCTCATAGACACACTCTTGTTATTTTCCTCCTGGCACTTAGCACTTTTTATTTGTGTGTCATTTAGCATCATATCCCCTATATGGAATCATGATGGAAACCATCAAATTTATACTGAATGTTTGAAACAAACTGGAGAATCTTAATATCTTGATCATGAAGACCTTTTGTGGGATTAGGTGGTTATGTGACTGTTGGGTCTCCCAACTGGTCTTCCACCTCCATTTGGACAGTGACTGCGTTTTGCTCTCCAAAGTATATCTAGTACATGACAGGTATCCCCAGATATGCATTGGTTCAGTGAATGGATGAATGTTATATGTTTCACAAATAATTTTTTAGAAGAAATAACTGCCCAAATATAAGTATTCTATCAGTGTCTTATTGAGATTTTCTTTTAGCCAAGTGAAGATCAGTTACAATGGCCTTCAATTTTTTCAGAGTAAAACTGTTTTATCCTTTCTATGGCTGAATAATATTCCCTGATATAGATGGATGGATAGATAGATGGATAGACAGATTGATATACATATATAACCATGTCTTTATATCCATTTATCTAGCCATGAACATTTAGGCTGCTTCCTTGCCATGTGAAGTATAATTTAAGTCCTCATCATTCAACTATCTGGAATCAGAAGAGCACTTATAGAGAATAATTCTATACCTGATCAGAATATTCCCTGAAGTTTACTCATCTCAGAGTGGGGCTGGGAAGGATTCTATTCTAGTTGTGTCCTTGTTAATCAACTGTGCCCAGTTTTCAGTTAACTTATATGGATCTACAGTCAACTACCATTCCCTGCTGTTTGAGCAATCTCTAACCCACTGTTACTTAGCACCTTCCAAGGCTGAGCTAGGAAAATGGCATTGAAGGTTGACAATGAGAGGGGTTTCTTGAAAAATACAACACTTCCATTTCTCCAAGTTGTCCAAGCTATAGTTCTGAATCAAACCAGAGCAGCCAAATGCTAGGTACTAGACCATGTCACATTTGTCCCAGAAACACTGCATTTCTGAATTGTGCTTGGTTTTGATGCCTCAGCTTCCCCTGGGGATCTCTGTAAACCTAACTCTGTAAAAGCCATCCTCGGGTCCGTTCTGAGTAACTGTTGAAAAAGTCATTCATCACCAGAGCACACCAAATCTTCTGTAGGAGAGGCCATAGGAGATGTCCTCACATGATCTGGGTGTTAAGGGAGGTTTGAAAATTGATTTTATAATTATATGGTCACGGTGAGTTGTTCACCTGACCAGATTCCTCTTTTCCTGTTGGCTTCTGGAAAATTGAGAACTAAGTATGGCTTATCCCTAAAGGCATGCCATCATTATGTGCTCTTTGAGAGCCAGATTTCTGGCTCTACTGTGTTACCCCCAGATTTTTTCTTCTTGTACCTACATGTAAACTTGTGCTCGTGTGTCTTATGTTAGATATTCTTGGACATTGCTTTAGACTTTTATTGGAAAGTAGAGTGTGAATAAATATTTATAGTCTCTTTCTTGCTGACCTGCTGTAAGAATTACCCAGAAAATGTAGACAGAACTTAAAATATAAAAGGTATTCAATTAATGATTCTACTGCTGCAGCTACTATTGCCTGCACTCTACGATTGCACCTTAAATTTCCTTACCTGACTAACCAAGTGTTGTCTGTAGCTTTAAATAGACCCTGGTTAGATTATTGTTTTAGCTTCAACTCTCAGCTCTCCCACACAATTACCCTAATGGTACACACTGGATAACAGCTGGAGAGTGTTAGAGATGTCAGTCTGGTTTTAATTTCATTAAGAACTACTTGGGATGGCTTCAGAGATCTCGCCACTAACTACTCAGTGAGAGAAGGAAAGGTACTGAGCTTTGAAAAGAGGTCCTATTCAGAATCCAGTGCATAATTTGGAAGGGCTGGGTGTCAGCTAGGATTTTGCTACTCAAAGTGTGGTCAGCTAACTAGCAGCATAGGGACCACCTGAGTACTTGTAGCTCGGGCCCCACTCCAGACCTCCTGAATAAGGCTCTGCAATTTCATAGCCCCAGGTGATTTGTATGCACTTTGATGTTTGAGAGGCACTGAACTAGGACAAACTGTGAGGACAGCAGTGCGGGCAGCCTGCAGTGGCTGAGGGAGAAGTACCATGCTGCCAGCTCACTTGGCAGAATTTCCATGGGATTATGGGAAGAGTGTGCAGCCTGTAATCTGATGAGTGGTTCAGCTCCTAGCTCCACTACTTGTGTCGTGTGACCTTGGGCAGCTTGCCTCACCTTTCAGAACTTCAGTTCCTTCATTTGGCAAATAACCACATACATCTCAAAAGTTTGCCATGAGGACGGAGTGAAATGAGGTATGTTAAAATGACCCACAAAGAAATGAAACAGTCTGGCGATTTATAAACAACTAGCTTTGGTCTTTGCCTGAAAGACACTAGTTGTCATGGACATTTCTAGATCATAGGTGGATCTAGAAATGGTGTATATCTATGGACCAGATGCCAGAGTCACCACAGGCACTGTCACTAATCGTCCAGGGCTCTCGAGAATGTGGGCGTTTGCCATTGAAGCATCTCTCCAAGCAAAAATCAGCCAGGACGTTCTTACTTGATTCTACCCCAAAGGGAAACCAACTGGGAGACAGTATCCCACCCTGAAGAGTAGGAATCATGAGTCCCCTTTGTTAGACAAAGAAAGGAGAATTGATTGACTCAAAGCCCACAGCCGACATTCACAGACCTGCTGTTTGGACACAGCTTTCCAAATCTGTGCTTTTTAAAAAAACTATATGACAGTTATTGGGGATACATTGAGGTACCCATCATTGTAATTACAAGTTTAATGCCACAAATCTAATAGTACCATTCCTGGAGTAAGGTACTCTCCTCTTTGATGCACATCCAGGATACATAGTCCATTCACCAAAATAAGGAGTTTCTTGTTTAAGCACTTTTGTAAATACAAATGATGTCTCCTTAATTATAACTCATTTCTATCCCACTGGCCTTGGGGCTCTAAATTGGTTTTATGATCTGCTCATTGCAATTAGGGTCTCATCTCACAATGAATGATCTTTTTCCTTAAGGACAGTGACCAGTGGCTCACTCTACGTGATTAACTTGGTAATATTTCACCCACATCTTCCTGGGCTAAAAAGCATCAACATTTCACATCAGGACCTTGATTTACTAGCCATCTGCTTAGAAGTCTGTCATCCACGGGGATGATTTCTTACTCCCTCCAGACTGCAAGACTTTGCCAAGGTTCTAGTGAGTCAAGGCCTGACCTTGAAGGCAAAAGGCATACCGTACTTCACTCTTTAATTGGTTTAATTGTCTGCCTGTAAAGGTAGGCAGCGAGCCATTTTGGCTTTTCTTGCCAAATTTTTTACACATTGGAGATGTGACTTAAAGGAAACCTCATATGGGATTTCTGAGGAATTTATTTATTGGGACTTCAGTTTTAGGATCTTTGATACAGTAATCTTTTAGTTAGAAGAAACAGAATTGTTCAGGTGCCTCTGGGAGGGAAAAAGAAGAGATTAAATGAAAAGATACAGGTTTATGCTAATCCAGGAAAAGTTGAAGAAGTGGGCAATAGCAAAGTCACAAACTGTACTATCTTTGGAGAAGACCTTTTCTTCTCTACTCACTATTCTTTCACGAGGATGCCTGCTCTGTTTTTATTTCCGTCACATTTAGTTGCAATTTCTTTTACATTCAGGCTTCATTAACAGTCTCTCAGTCTCCAAAAGATAAACATCCTAGAGGATAAGTCTGACTGGTCAAATTTGCTTCTATAGATCGTGCATTAAATTGGCTTTAGGTCAAGTGCCCATCCTTGGTCCATTCTGATTATGGCTCCCCGTCTCCTCCTTCCAGGAGGGACGGACCATCATGAGCAGAGGAGACACTCGTGGGCAGGGCATGAACTTCTAATTCCAGGGCACATCCTTATAATTCCACCCCTCTGACCCATGCTTTAGTCAGGACACAGCAAATATGCATAAAGTTACCTTAGCCACAAGTACTACAAGTTAAGCAACCCCACTCCTGATGATATCAAGAGCACCCAAACATAGCAAGAAGAGTGAGTGGGAGAAAGAGCAAACATCCTCGATAGAATAACATCTGACCATGTAAGTTATTACCTTGTTGAATCACTGGGGCACTGTAGACCTTTGTTTTGACCCTTTGGGTCTTGTGCATTCCTGACTACCTCGCTCTTGGGCTTTCCCTTCTCCTGCCTCTAGTTAACCCTAAACTCTGACTCCGTAGACCCCATCCAAAGTTCTTGGTGCCTAGGTTTTGATCTGCAATTGCTAGCCACTGAATCTTGCCCTCTTACCTAACTTGTTTTCCTTTTCATTTCATCCATTTTGAAAATCTAACATGAGGAAAAGATGTTTAATATGTCTGCCTCAATTATGGGCATCTAGCACATCTAGTGAAATGTCACACATTTAATAAAGTGACTCTGTCCTCTATAAACATTGTGATTGACCCATCAACTTTGTGGAATATCAAGTAGCCATCAACATTGAGAAAAATTATATGTGAAGAAATATTCTATAATAGACTACTAAAAAATAATGTGCAATCATTCTTACACTATGGGTATTCTTATATAAAATATGAAATATGTGAATAAGGAAAGACAGGGAAATTTAAAAAAAAGAAAACCTAGGGTGTTGACTCTGTGCCTTTAAAAAAATTATTTGCAGAGTTTTGATTGCTATGTCATTTTTACATTTAATTTAAAAGGGGGGGGGTTGGCAAGAATGGTGTGAACCTAAAGAACAAGGAATCAGAAGGAGAATATTTATTCTAATTAAGCAGGTACAACTGATCATGCATAGGGGCCCTGCTGCTCTTTCTCCCTTGAAAACAGTAGAAATGTTTCAAGGTGCTTTTCCAAAAGTGATCAATAATTTTTCTTTCAAATCTGCTTTGTTGGACTGATCTGAAAAGTGGAGGGCACTGACCAGATGCATGGAGGTAGAGTGGACGGAAATGGAGTCTGGGGCTTGGCTTACAAGAACAGAAGCATCCTATGCAAGGAGCACCAACAGGATGAAGCAGAATGGCCTCTCAGGGTGATGTGTTTGGAGAATACTGAGACACCCAGAGAAAATCAGAAGGTCTCAGTTGATTTTCGGTAGTGCATGGGACCCACATCACAGAGGCCTACATGTTACCCAAGATTCCAAGGCCCACATGACTAAGTGATGGGGGACACTCAGGGCCAGGAAGTCAACCTTTTCAAGCTGATGTCTGTGCAACTACCGGAGTTATTAAAGCAGAATTGCCCATCTGTGTGTAGCACCAGGGATGATGGCCTCAGACCTCATTATGTCAGCATCTCTGCACATCAGCTTTCCATCAGGGTGCTGTGGCTTCTGGTGGTTTGGCTGCACTGCACTGAACACAAGTTAACACCAGGAGAGTATGTTTAGTTGTGTGTTTAGAGACTAAACTGGTCTGTATCATATATAAGTGACATACATTGGCATCCAAATAGGCAGCCCTTCTGTTGATGAATGTCATGTGTCAGAATCCCAGGGAGCATATCTGTATCAACATGGATTGCAGGTGGAAGATTCTAGGCCTTGAGTGTGTCGCTTTGCATTGGCAGCCCAATAGGTGATAGACAGTGGCTCTCAGGATGAGGATCTTAGCAAATCTAAATGAATTCCATTGCTCCATAGATGCTAAAGAAGCACGGATGGAAAGTAAGGTGGTAGAATAGCAAGAGTGTTGAACTAAATGTCCAGGAACTGTATTCTCTTGGAAGCTCCACAGCTTACTTGTATACCTTTGGTAAGTCATTTAGTCTTCCAGGATCTGAGTTCCTCTTCTATCATATGGGAATAGAGCTATTTCAAATTTTTTTTAAGTTATGTTAATTGTTACCTGATTCAGTCCTATTACTCTAAACCAGTCAACTCATCCCAGGTTTCCCAGCCCAAACCCAATAATAATGAGACCCTGCATCTCTTATATAACTCACAGTCCACATCCTTATCTGTTTCATTTTGTCCAACCTTGTTTCTTAGCTACTCATAGCTCAGGACTTGTTAGCTAAAGTGTCTTTTCAATGGTGAGATGGGATTCTTGGCGATGAATCCTATGACTCCGGTCTGCCCCTTCCCATACACTCCCCTCTTAGACTTGACATTACTCTGGACCCTCCCCATAGTGGGCTGGCCCACTGGATCCTCCCTGGAAACATTTCCACTACATCTCCCTGCCACCAACAGTAAGAACTACATAGTTATTGCTTTGTGCTCTGTGATTTTATTCTGAGCCCTGTGCTTAATCAGAAAGCATGTTGGTGTGACAGGAGTTGGGCCTTGCTCCTTCATCTCTTGCTGATTAAGAAATACTTAAAATTTCATATGATTGTCCTGACTTGGAGACTGAGTATATTCTTAAAAATGTAAGTGATAGCAATGACCAAATACATACAAACAAACAAAAGAATCCTGAATAAACCTGAGAATACTCTGTTACAAAGCTCATTGTATATAAAGTGAGTCCTAAGAGTCATGAAAAGGTGCCCTATAAACAAAAGAATTTTATGGAGAGTATGTTTGGAAAATGCCGTACCATGCATGAAAGCATATTAAAAGCTCTGAGAAGTCCTCTGTTAAAGAAACTTATTTAAATTTGCCTAATCCATGGGGCGCTTGGGTGGCTCAGTCATTTAAGTGTCTGACTCTTGGTTTAGGCTCAGGTCATGACCTCGTGGTTTCGTGAGTTCAAGCCCCACATTGGACTCCAAGCTGACAGTGCACAGCCTGCTTGGGATTCTCTGTCTCTGTCTCTCTCTGCCCCTCCCCGACTTGCACTGTCTCTGTCTCTCTCAAAACAAATAAATAAACTTAAAAAATTTTTAAATTTGCCTAACCCATTATTTGCCACATTAATTCAATCAAGAATCCTCTGTTCAGGAGTGCCTATTCATATATATTATGGCATTGGGGTTACATGGAACACACTTAAAGAAACACTCCTTTAGAAAATCAGGACATCTGTAATGTTCTCTACTTTCATCTCTGTCTCTTTTATCATCATCATGGTTATTCTCATTTAATAAATCTCCAGTTGGTTGCTGTTTATAACACATTAATGACCAGAAAAAAAGCTGATGCAGTGCTGTACAAATATTGTGTTTGTATATTGAGAGTGCCTTATGGTGATACCTTTATTGTGTCACTTAGTAATAACTTAATAGTTACCTGCAAGCATCAAGTTCTAGATATGTGAAGTATATTAGATACTCTGGGAAAATGATCAAAGCAAAAAAGAAAAGAATTTAACAGCTTTCTAATCAAGTTGGAAGAAAAACTATCATATTACATACAAAATAATTTAAAAATAACTTTGAAGAGACTTATTAATATCTGAAAGATAGTAAAATAAGGTCTTTGGAGCTAAGAAAATAATGGTTACAGAATGGTGGAATTGATATCAGAAGTAACCTGGAGACAAATACAGGGGTGAATAATCAGAGAGCAATAGAATTCTGGAAGCTGGAAAGCTTTTGGGCAAGGCATATAAAACAACAGAAAACTGATTCTAAAACTGCAAAGGAAATTGCCAACCATTTATCTGATTTCACAGAATCTCCAAAAGACTCAGGAATTCATCCCATCAGTAACTTCAGGAAGTGGGTATGGAGAGGTTAAAATTAAGGATATTGGGCTGCAAGTGTAAGGAACATTGAGATCTCCAGATCTCCTTCCCTGCTCCTCTGACAGCCCAGTTGCTGTCCTTCCCCAACCCCAATAAAAGACTTAAAAGGCTAAAACAGTCTCTAGTTTAGGGGAAGTCAGGACAGTTGAGGATGAGAGTTCTGAACTGAAATGGGGGCAGTTAAGAAAACATGGATATTTAAATGCCAAGAACAATTCCCCTACCCTCACCCGTTTTTTCCAAAACAGTGCAAGCCATCCTGGAAGGTATAACCCAGAGATTAAAAAGGTCAATTCTCAAGGATCTGAACTGCCCAAGAGGGAATAAGATGACAATAATGACACAAGACATCTAAGGAAAGCCTCTAAAATGGAAGATGAAGACACAAATAAACAGAAATAAGCAACTTGAAGGAAACAGAGACCAAGCAGGAAGAAGGAATTTTCAGAATATTACCATCACTCTCCTAAGAGAGATTTTAGAAGATCCTTCAACCATAAAACAAGAAGTGCACTAATAAAGGATCATTCAAAGAATGACAACCACCACCACTACCTCTTGGAAATTCACATTACATAGAAAAAAAACAAAACAATTGATAGAAATTTTCAAAGGTAAGTGCAGAAAAATTCCTAGAAAGGGAGGCAAAAACAAGAGGAGAGAAAAATAAGAAAATTAGACAGTTCAAGAGGTCCAACATCTAAAAATTTTAGAAAGGTAGGATAGTGAAAATGATTGGGAATAAACAATCAACACAGTTAATTCAAGACAATTTCCTGGAGATGACAAACCCAAATTTTCTGTTCAAAAAAGTTTACTAATTGCTCAGAAAAGTGGACATAAATAGACCCATACAAAGAATATCATTCTGAAATTCCAGAACACTCAGCTTAAAGAGAAAAACATGTAAACTTCTAGGATGGAAAAAACAGGTCACATAGTAAGGATTAGGAATCAGAATATCTTTAGTCTTGTCAGAATTAATGTTGGAAAGTATTAGGCAATCAAGCAAAATTCTAAAGAAATTTTTTAAATCTAGAATTTTATAATAAGCCAAATAAGCATTCATGGAAGAGTATCATAGACATTTTAAGTGATGTAATATCTCAAAAACATTTGCTCACCCCAAGAGAGTAGAAAACATAGGATATACGAAATGGTAGCTCCTTCAGAGGAAAGGAACAAAGGAAATCCCAAGATGATGGAGAAGGAAAATCCCAGTATGATAGCTGTCCACTAGTCTACTGTGTGGGTCAGAAGTCTACTAAGAGACTTCTTCAGAAGATAAAATTGGTAGATTGCCTATTACATCTGAATGTCCTGAAAGGAGATATAGACATTGATAAAAGGAGTTTAATTTGGGACTGAATTTGTGACAAAACATAGAAATTAAGCAAAGAAACAAAACAAATAAAAACACAATCATTATTTATTTTAGGCAAAACAAACATGAAGCAGGAAAGGGAAAACTATCTCAGTTTTGAATAGCACTTATACGATCTGTATAATACGACTCTGATGAAGGCACTTCTAACCAAAATTATAACATGATTCCATTAGAAAGTGGATAGATGGAAGGAGTATGTGTGTGTAGGAGCAGAGGAAGTAGAGAAAGATAAATCCTCGTCCTTCATAGTGAGAAATCAATACTTATTACTAAAACTGAAGAATCAAGAGGTAGCAGTGCAAGCATGTTTTCCAGACATCTTGACTTAATTGTCAAAATAGTCTGCTAAAAGTTTTTGCCCCTGGGGAGAGAAAAATGATAGGAGGACATGCTTGGGGTGAGGGAAGTCTTTTTTTCGGTTTTGTGTATATTTTGTATCATGCCTTAGAGAAACTATTGTACTCTTCAAGACATGAATTTATAACTTTGATTTAAAACAAAATAAATCTGAAAGTAAAGAAAACTATGAAAGAAAAAATGAGGAGGGCACCTGGGTGGCTCAGTCAATTGAGTGTCTGACTTCAGTTCAGGTCATGATCTCATGGTTTGTGGGTTTGAGCCCCGTATTGGGCTCTGTGCTGACAGCTCAAAGCATGGAGCCCGCTTCACATTCTGTGTTTCCCTCTCTCTGCCCTGCCCCTGCTCATACTCTCTCTTTCTCTCAGAAATAAACATCAAAAATTTTTTTAAAAAAGAAAAACTGAGGGAAGATTTCATAACTCATTTTATAAGGTTATTATAACCTTGATTTATATGAAAATGAATTTATAAACCAATCTCAATTACATACATAGGTACAGAAATCTTGTATAAAATATTAACACATCTTATTCAGCAGCATCTAAAAAAGTAATATTCCAAATAAATTTAGTCTCATAAGTAAAGATCAAACAAACATGTAAAAATTGATCAGTTTAACACACTGAACTAATTAATGAAAAGGAAAAACATCATTTTAATAGATTAGGAAAATAATTTGATAAAATTTGATATCTATTCAGGAAATAGACTCTTAGAAAACTAAATTTGGAGAAAACTTCCTTCATCTGATGATAGGTATCTACTAAAAATCCATGTCATACATTACATTTAATGAGAAACTTTAGGTGCAATACCACTAAATTAAGAAACATAACGAGAATACCTACTATCACCACTTCTAAGAGGCTAGCCATTGCATTAAGATAAGAAAAGTAATGGCAAGCATTACACATGAAAGAGAAATGACTTTATTTACAATGATTGTTTATATAGGAGATCCATCAAAACTTTCCAAAAACTCCCATAATTATTAAGGTAGTTCAGCATGAAAACTGGATATCATTTCACTATTAAAAATCAATATTAAAATATATTTGTCTATATACCAAGAATAAACTATTTCAAAGTGAAACGGAAATAAACATTTTATACACAATAACTATAAATGTCTGAGCTAATTATTACTATATAAATAAATATGTATATTACTCTGAAGAAAATTTCAAAATGTTATTGAAAAACATAAACATTATCTGAATTAATAGGAAGTTATACTGTGTTCATCACCTGTGAAACTCAATATCATGCATATGTCAGTTCTCACCATTTTAATCTATAGATACAATTTATAAGTGTAAAGAATGTCGACTAAAATCCCAAGGAAGTTCTTAGAATTTGGCAAGTTGATCCTAAAGTTCATGTGTAAGAGAAAAAAGCTCAAAGTGGCCAATACAATTTTGGAAAAAAAGAACAAGGTTGGGGTTGTCAGTGGTGCTTGCCCTATTAGGTACTAAGATGTTTTATAAAGGTATACTAGGAAAAACAATACATGGCAGGCATAAAGACGAGAATAGATCAATAAAACAGAAACAGAGCCATTAAAAATGGAAAATTGATATTTAACAGAGATAGCATTACTAATCAGGGGAGAGCAAATGGACTGTTAAAACATAAGATGTGGGGACAGTTGGTTATCTATATGGAGGTAAAATTAGATCCCTATCTCACACCATACATGACTAAGTTCCAAGTGGATTAAAGACTTAAATATGGAGGGCAGGGGGAACTTTAGGTCCTGTATAAGAAAACATTGAAAAACATCATTATGACTTGGGGTAGGGAAGGATTATATAAACAAGACACAAAATGTAACTACACAAAACTTACAAAATTGTGTTTGACAATAGACACAATAAGAAAAATGAAAACAAAAACAAAAAACAAATCCTAGACTGGAAGATGGTACTCACAATGCACATACTTACAAAGGATGGGTATCCAGAAGCTATAAAGAACTCTAGAAATGATCTGGAACACAACCCAAGGTGGAAAATGGCAAATAAGAGTTCAGGGAGGAGGAACCTCAAATGAAAAATAAGCAAATGTAGTAACGTTTAAGCCTATTAATAATCAGACAAAGGCAAAACAAGACAGCCAGAGACTACCTCATACCAACCAGATTGGCAAACATTAAAAGGCCTGACAATATCAAATGTTAACAAAAATGTAGGGATATGGGGCTCTCACGAATTACTGATAATAGTATAAATCAGTAGTGCCTCCAGAAAGGGCAATTTGAAAATATCTAGAAAAGTTGAAAATGTATGTGCCTTACAATTCACCTCTCCCATTTTTAATATGAATGCTAGGGAAACAACAACAAATGTGCACAAAGAGCCAAACAGAAAAATGTACATGCTAGCATGGTTTGTAATTGCAAAAAAAACAAAAACAAAAAACTGCAATATGATCTTAGCTAACAATGGCTATTAGCCTTTGGACAGAAACATTAATACCATGTCATATCCTGTGTAACTTCATTAAATATCACCAATGTAGCAAACAGCCCAGAAGTTTTATGGTCAGCCATTTCAGGTCCAATATCATGTGAGCTACATATATCCTAAAAAAAAATCTTCCCACTCCATGTCCCAGTTGTGTGCCTGTTATCTAAAGGACTAAGTTGTGTATGATCATTTAGAACAGAGTTCAGACACCTCAGTAGTGACTAATTCAAAGTTCACTTTGTACGATTGAAGAGAATACAAATGTGATTTTTTTATATTCAGAAACAAGGATTGACAACTATGTGAATCAAATATTTATTTGTCAGTCGTAAAGTGCCTTTTAATTTCATGCGTTTGCACTTAGTGAGAGCTACAGGTTCTACAAGTATAAATGTGGTTGGAAACAATCGATACAAGCCAATTCCCTGATGATTAGTGGGCTCTTCTGAGTGGCCCCTAGTGACACGTTCTCCTTTGAACACTTAGTACTTTTGGCAAGAGCCACCACTTGGACTGGGCAGCTATGATTTCCAGAGGCTCTGAACATCTGTCCAAATTGTGGCACAAAACCTGCGTGTCCCAAATTGACCTCGTTACTCATTTATAAACATACAAATAGATGACGGGGGGAAATCATCCTTGTGTTCCACAAGAGACTGCTCATTATACTCCCCATCAGTTCTGTTGCTGGCTTGCATTTCTGGGGAGACCTGGAGATCTTTTCAAAGGGCAGTCTTAACAAACACCACGTTACCACTTTGGATGTGGCATGGACATAACAAGCCTGGAAGAAAAGAACAGTCTTTGTCCCTCCCATTCAGAGATGATTCATATATGTAACATGAACACATCGTCCAGAACGCTTGTTCTTTGATGCTTGTTTCCTGTTTCCTCTTTTAATGAGCAGCCCAGGTTTCCCTGTGTACTGTGGGCTTTGTGAGCCCCTAAATGGTTTCTAGGGAGCTGCCAGTAGCATTAGCTGGTTTGGTAAAGCATTTGGACCCTCTCCCAGTTTCCACTTCACCTTCAGATGAGGAAGAACCCAGTTCAAAGCCCTGATCAGACTCTGTGCTCCCTGTAGTTTTTTTTTTTTTTTTAAGCCCAAGGGTAGCTTGAGAAGGATGAAACTTTTCAATTTTCAGATCAAATCCAAGTACCAGGCAATTAGTAATATTCCCTATTAAGCAGGAGTTCCTTTTTTGTACAAAGGACTCTTTATTGTAGAGTTAACTTTTTTCTGTTTAAGACAAAGTCAATTGACTCATTAATAAGTATTAAAACATTTATAGATCACCTAGCACAGGCTGCTTGCAATGAGTGGTCAAGGGTCTGGACAGCCTGTATTTGAACCCTACCTCTCATACCTCCTTGCTGTGTGGTCTTGAGCAGTTTACTGAATCTCCCTAAGCCTTGCTTTTCTCATCTGTAGACCAAGGATAACACTAGCATCTACCTCACAGGGTAGTTGTGAGGTTAAATGGGTTAAAACACACAAAGAGCTTAGAAAACTGCCAAGTATGTGACAAATGTTCAAAAAATGTTGGCCACTGTGAAAACCTAGCACTATGCTACACATTTGGGGATAAAAGAAATTATACAGCACTGTTGCTTCCCTCAAAGGTATTTAATTGAAAGAGACAACTACTATTCATATGAGATAATTAGGGCACAAAACATTTTCTCTGTCAGCAGCATATGCTGAGGTAAATTCCTAAACAGAGCAATACAGACTATCAGAAAGTCGGATGGCATCTGTTCCACCATTTCAGCCCCATGGTTCTGAAAGAGTTAACAGGGTGACTAGATCTGAGAGGAAGGGAAACATGAAGGGAGGCTCACAGAGAAGATAGAACTTGACCTGGATCTTGAAGGGCCAGCAAAATAGAGATAGCTAGAAGGCCATTTTGGAAGGAAGAACCACATGAGAGAAGAGACAGATGGTGTGAGTTTGGCAGGTAAGAAAATGGTAAGGCAACATGAAAAATGGGATCTGGGCACCTCTTACTCTTTGTAGCATCACTTCTCAACTGTACACCTGCAATGACTTTGTTCATTGCTTTTCCAACCAGACACCCTCATTTCTGTCCATGTTATTTTCTCCCCTTTATCTCCTTTCCTTTACCCAACAGACCAGACACTTCCCCTCATGACTATAATCAGAATCTTCCCTTAGCTGAATAGCCTCTGGACATTCTTGTAAAGTGTCTCCCATCTTAACATGGGCCTTGGTATCCATTCTCCAGGATAGTGCTCTTGCTGGATTGGAGCCAGATGAATGTACAGGAAATAGACACGTTAATCAACGATATTCATTGTCAGCTGCTTTGTGAATGCATTTTTAAATATGAAACCTACCTAAAATCTTTGTCATCTTCCTTTTAGTCAGAGATACAGCCAAATTACTGCTTAGAATCAGTATTACATTCTCTTATAGAATTAGTTTTACTAGATATTGATTTGTAATCTCCTCACCAAATCTTTAGGTAAAAAGTACTTAACTAAGAGAGTACTTTTCCCCCAAAAATGAATTCTCTAACAAAACTAATCTGAGTTTCCTCCGAAGCTTTCTTTCTCCCCATTTTCCTTTAATTGAAAATTTCATGTTCATTATGCATTTTAAGTGAAAAAAAAGAAACAAAAAACCAGCTAGATGCATGCAAGGAGAGGAAATGGTACAACAAAGGAATGGAAGGCTCATCTTTGTGGTGCCCTAACAAGCTGGAAGTTTGCTGCCCAAGGATGATTCCTCAACTCTAAGTGGGACTTTTCAACACCTGCCTCACATCCCTCTTCAGTGATTTCTAGTAAAATCACAAATCTTGAGCCCTCTTACCCTCACCAACAGTAAGGCCTCCACGTAACAGGCCCATTGCACTTGGTCTGTAGCTGAGTGGGGGCGGAAATGCATTCCTAGAGCTTGTTCATTCTGGAGCATGGTCCTTCCAGACTGGCCCATGCTTCCAAGTCCTAGGATTGTGCTTTATAAGAAGGAGTGCTGGGGAGGGGAAACTCTTTTCTCATAGGGGAGATTTCCCATCCAAAGTCCAAGCTTTTCTTAACCCTTGACAAGGGAATCTCTTAGTGTTCCTTCCCCCTCAAAAATTCCAGTATGTGGCAAGAGGCCTTTGAACGAAACAATTCTGCATAAATGTATGATAACTTGCATAATGTATGGCAGCTGCTGGCTTACTTCTTGTGAATCCACTGGCATACCATGCACTGGTAACTGGCCCAGAAAAGGAACACAGTTAAGGCAACAATAAAAGGAAACACATTTTGCTTTTCTATGTTATAAGTCAACGAATTTGATATACGGGGTAAAGCAAACCACAAACATAGCTTTAAGCTAAATGCACAGGTCAAGCATCCAGAAGTTGGAAATAACTCTGAACTGATCAGAACACGTCAGAAGTACTAGATGGAATCTCCTCCAGTCTACACACCTTTTATCAGTATCTAACTACCTGCTAGGATTTATGCAATGCCTGGCATAGATACGTATTTAATAAGTTAACAAAAGCTGCACACTAATGAGTCAGAGGATCTGAACAGAATCAATCAGAAGAGGGAGAGATTGGGGAATCAGGTAGGTTAATGGGGTTATGATTATGTTTGTTTAGTCTGTAGGGGAGAAGACCTAAAGCATTCATGATTTAACAGGTCACTTTCATCTATGCAGGAGAGAGCTCACTGGTCCACAGTGTAGGGAATTTTCATTTCACTCTGGCGCTAATTTGTATAGCACGTGCTGATGAGTTAATGTGTATGATCTCATCAGATGGCTCCTGAGTGCACCTCGCAGACTCCTGGAATCTACACTTGACATAGACTTTTGTTCTCTACTCACATCTATGTATGTGTTTTATGGGACAAATTGTGTAGGCAATTTTAAAGTTTCAAAGTACCTCAGGGTCTCCTGTGATTAAAGACTTGCCATACAGAAGAGGAAGGAGGCTTCAATCTAATAAATGGGCTGATTAAAACCAAAGTGCAAAAGACACAGGGATGAAACTTAAACACTAGAACAAGTTTCCTTCCAGGGCAGCTGAATGACTTGTAGGGGGTCTTTTTTTTTTGTTTGTTTTTTTAAGATGTATTTATTTTGGAGAAAGAGAGAAAGCCAAAGTGGAAGAGTGGCAGAGAGAGAGAGAGAGAGAGAGAGAGAGAGAGAGATTCCTAAGCAGGCTCTGCTCTGTCAACACGGAGCCCGATGCAGGGCTTTAACCCACAAATCATAAGATCATGACCTGAGCAGAAGTAGGAGACTTAAATGACTGAGCCACCTAGGTGCCCTGTGGGTCTTAAATAGCCAATTTCTCAAGGCTTTCATGACCAAGGGAACTTATGACATTTGTCTTCATACATCCGGTACTCAGCACGGTGACTGGCACATTAAAAGGTCCTAGTGAAATCACAGAATATTAGAGCTCTTGAGGCTCTCATCCAATCACACTACTAATTGATGAGGAAAACAAACCCCAAAAGGCTAACTGACTTGCTCAGCACCTCACACTACAAAATGGCAGGGCCAGTACTAGAGCCCAGGTCTTTAAATGCCATTTCAGTGCTATTCCTGATAGAGAAACACTTCACATTTATGTTCATCAAAATACTCTTGAGTGTTAGATATGCCACACATATTAAGTGGTTTCTCAAGCTATTTCTAGAACTACCCTGAAAGAAAGGGTTGTTTGAGGACATTCTCGATGGAGCTTTCTCTTCACCCCAGCTTCACCATTGTGCCGCCATCTCCCCTGCAGCAGAGATTGGCCAGAAAGGGCATGAAAAAGGAGCACAGGGGATTCACTGCCTCCAAAGGGTTACACCCTCATCTAAAGAATTGGAACTTCGAGATCTCAGTTGAGGGAGGGACACTTCCCAATTCACCCTCTTTTGTTTGACTTTGGTACATGAAGAAGTTTCAACCATTTATTCAGCAGGTGTTGAGAGCATTATTTATGTTCTAGGCACAGGGGCACTGTGGCTGGATCTAGAAGAATTCAGAGAGAAGTGCTGTTAGTCCAGAGGAGACATAAGACAACTGCTTTCATGCATAGTGCATGTATGGAGGGACAGATGAAGTGCTTCCTTCTCTTCCTCCATAGAAGGAAGGACCTCATATCTTGGATGGTAATCAGAAAAGTCTTTCTGGTTTTTGAAGGAGGAGTAGGATTTGCAGATATGGTTAAAAGACAATTCTAGGCAGAGGGAACTGAATGGGTGAAGCATAGAACCTGGAAAATATTAATGTATGTACATATGTATGTATATAAAATACTGAATCAGTTTGTCAGAAGTGTACAATGTTTGAAGAAAAAAAGGCAAACATGGGTAAGCAGTTGGTGCTAAATTATTGAGACTCTGATGTAGTTAAAGAGCTTAGAGACCTTAGGAAGTCATTGATGGTTGCTAAGTAAAACAACGATTGAGCGGTAATCGGGCAGTGTTTTGCTGGCCATATAGTGGAAGTTGGTGTAGTGGACACTGCTGATGCGCTCACAAGTGCCCACGTTCCCTCAGATCCCTTTTACTATTTCTTTGTGCCCTTCTTCCCAGCTTCCGAGTGCTTCTAACAGTTAACACCTGTGACTTTATTGAGCTGCCTACCTGCCTTTGGGCAACAGGGAGCACTTTGACAAAACAAGCAGAGTGCTGACAATGCCTGGGAATTGACATCGCTTGGGGCAGCCCTCAGCCAATGATTGATAGTATGGAGATACGAAGGCCCAGCTCTCCTGCCTCAGAAGTGCAGTTTAGGTTCCAGAGTTCCTTGCAGGATGGGGTGGAGCCAGGACTTCATGAGAAGACTCATCTCGTCTTATTTTCTTCTCTTTCCCTATCTTGCTTCCTGCACTCCTACCGGTTTCTCCCAGAAGCCCTTCTGTAACACAGTGGTTGTTCATGAACCCTCATCTCGGCCTACTTCTGACGAATAGGTTGTACTGAGGAGAATGCTGAGTTGTGGCTGATTGGGAAGCTGCTGTAAAACTACAGGCAAGAGATCACAGGGCCCAGTGCTAGGACAGTGGCGATGTTATAAAAGGCAGGGAAGCAACAGGAGAAATATTGCAAAAACAAATAGACAAGACCTTTACAGTATATAGGGAGGAAGAATTAGGAGTCAAGCAAGAGTCAATAATTTCAAGTCTAGGTAACAAGATTCTGTGAAAGGAGCTGGAGAACCTCAAAAGGAAGAGCATATTTGGGCAAGGAGGCAGGTTCAGTTTGGAGATGTTGCCTTTGCAGTAACAGGAGATGAATATCAAGATTATCGTATGAATGCCGAGCAGCTAGAAGAAGGGATCAGGCTTAGAGAGCTTATTCTGGCAGTCATTAAGCATGGCCTATTCACAGAAACCATGAATTAGGAGAAACTTCCAGAGAGAATCTGGGCTCTGCGTTCATCCGTGGAAGTCCCCAGAGAGGAAACCACTGTAAAGGTCTTAGCCTTTGGAAAACCACGTCCAGCTCTAACAGTGGGCATGACAAAGTCTGGAATGGATCTGACTTGTGTACCAATGTCTGCTTATAAGAACACTCTCAGTGAGTGAGTACTCTGGATAGGTACTAACCTCTACTCTCATAGCCTCCTCCTCAGAAAGGTATCTGGAAGATATACAGGGGCCTGATGGCCACTGGAGAATAAACTGTGACAATTCTTGAGGATATCCTTCTAAAAAGAAATGTTGCCTTCAAAGAGCTAATTGGGGGAATTGTTAATAACTCTATTATGTTAATCTAAAGATCTTATCATGGAAGTTTAAGGCTGGAAGTGACCTGAGGGGTCTTTAGTCAGTTTGATAGAGGAAAAAACTTGAGGCTAACTGTTGTGTGATCAGTCATGGTGGGATCATGGCTGAAGAACTCACACCTTATAAGTCCAGTGCTGAGCTCTTTCCTCACCCAAAGTAGTGCCCAATCCCC
This sequence comes from Panthera uncia, assembly GCF_023721935.1. Classification (NCBI taxonomy): domain Eukaryota; kingdom Metazoa; phylum Chordata; class Mammalia; order Carnivora; family Felidae; genus Panthera; species Panthera uncia. The sequence continues at coordinate 101,230,562 of NW_026057582.1, read as the reverse complement.
TACTGACGATGCTCTCTATCCCTGTCTGGGACTACTTTATATCCTGGTCATGTGCAGGAGGCTGTCTGATTGGAATCATTTTTCCTAGTGAAATAACAAGTTATATATATTGGAACACCTTTTTTTGTATTATTTTTAAGGATGTACTAAGATAAAGGATGTGAAAATGTTTTAACATAGAATAGTATTCAAATGTAAGTATGCAAAGTGACTTTATTTTGTGGCTTGGTTCCTGTGTGATGATTATAGATGTATATTGGGGTCATGGTATAAAGTGAAGCCACCAGACCTATGTGGGACTAAATACCTTTCCATCATTTTCACTCACACTCGACTCTAAACAACCAAATGAACATCATTTGTATCTATTGGAGGGAAATCATGTTTATTTTTATTTATTTATTTATTTATTCATTCATTCATTCATTCATTTATTTATTCATTCATTCACTTTGAGAGAGAGAGAGAGAGAAGGGGAGGGTCAGAGAAAGGAGGAGGGAGAGAATCCCAAGCAGGATCCACGCTATCAGTGCAGAGCCCGAAGTGGGGTCAAACTCATGAACCGTAAGATCATGACCTGAGCCAAGATCAAGAGTCAGACGCTTCACCAACTGAGCCTCCCCAGCACCCCGAAATCATATTTAAACCCAAGTTCCTAGCTAATTAAGTCAAGTGAATGTCCTTGCCCTGAAATAATCAAGCTCACAAATAAATACTGATCAGCAAACATGGGCCAGACATTGTATGGGGTTCTGGAGTTAGAGAAATGCAGTACAACATGTGCCCTCAGGAAGTCATAATCTACCAGAGGGAAGAACTTATAAAGTTGGTGCTTGACCCTGAACTTGGATGAGTTGGAGGTGAGCCAGATAGGAAAGGCTGGGATGGAGGACATGATTTCAGAAAAGTCAACAATAGCAAAAGCAAGGAAGTAGATAGTGTGTGTAGATAGTGCTTTGCTCCTTTCACAAACTCTTAGGGAGGGGAACCTGGGTGGCTCAGTCAGCTAAGCTTTTGACTTCGGCTCAGGTCATGATCTCAACAGTTTGTGAGTTCGACCCCCGCATTGGGCTCTGTGCTGACAGCTCAGAGCCTGGAGCCTGCTTCGGATTCTGTATCTCCCTCTCTCTCTGCTCTTCCCCTGCTCACATGCTGTCTCTCTCTCAAAAATAAAGATTAAAAAGTTAAAAAAAAAAGAGAAAAGAACTCTAAGGGATTTAGTATCAGGCACATAGTTGCTAACTGAATGAATGAAAGACTGAGTGAATGCCAGTATGCAATAACAATAGATAAAAAGGATGGAACAGGAGGAAGGGGCCAAATGATTAAGGGCATTCCATAGCACAGTGGCTTGTTGGCTTTATATACTCGAGCCCAATGGTTCTCTGATGTGTATATGGACCAGCAGCAGCAGCATTCCTTGGGAAATTGTTAGAAATGCAAATCACTAAGTCTTACCCCAGACCTATTGAATCAGGAACCCTGGGGATAGGACACAGGAATCTGTGTTTTAATAAGATCATCCATTCTGATGGATGCTGAAGTTAGAGAACCACTGCTCTGGGCACTCAGGAGAAAGAGAAAGTTGAAAAAATAGTTTATGGGGGACAAAGAGCCACATTCATTTCTTGGGGCTAAAAGGTAAGATGAAAGCATGGACTTCTTGCTACAAAAATGCTAGCTCAATCCTCCAGAAGTGCTCAGCCAGAGCCATCTGGGGTCCTGCCTGGGTTTTCAATCGAGTCCTCCTGTCTCATCAGGTAAGTAATCTTGTAGAAACAGCACCTCATTACCCTCCATCAAATGAGCAGTGAGGAAGCACTTTTCATCTGAGAGCTAGATGGCTGAAAAGATTTGTCTGGGGCAATCGCGGTAGATGGCAGTGATTTAAGCTAAATTCATTTCTGGAAGACAGCTGAGCTATGGGACAACTTGTGTAAAGTTTAGGCTGAGGTATCAGCAGGAATGTCGAACAGTGCACTCAAACCTGAAATAGCAGGAATTAATTTCACTCATGGATCCTCTTTCAAAACAATTTATATATTGAATAAAATGGAAGTTTGCACCTGGCCTCTGATCTGTAAATGAAGTCAGATAGCCCATGGTTTGGTTGACTGAAGAAGCAAACAATCAACCACCACTATTACCCTCCCCAAAAAATACTAATGAAAGAAAATGGAAAAATCAGTAGAGAAGCCAAATGATTCATAAAAATCAATTTTAAGCAGCATGAGATAAGCAGAAAGCTTAAATTTTTGAAAATGCAGTTAGGCCGTCAGACAATTTCAAATGAAAATAAATATCTTTAAACAAGATTCTGAATAATGTTGGTAATTGTACTGAGCAGGAATTGACTGCAAAATCCATGGTTAAAATTCAGAGAGCTACCCTTAGCCAGCGACACATTTTAATAGACGAAAGAAAAAAAGAAAGAAAGAAAGAAAGATAAAAGGAGCAGTTTGAGGATCAGCACCCTGAACAAGGTTGTGGGGATGATGGACAGACAGGCTCAGAAGCAGACTCTATATGCACATTGGAAGCTTCCCTATTCATGATGACACAAGCTGCCCACCACTCCCTATCGCAACAGCTGGAGCTGGTGCGGAAGCAGGCAGAGCCCATAGTCAATAGGCAATCACAGTAATCGAATCTTGGAGGAAGTGACACAAGTGTAAATAGCTTACTCCCAGTTGGCCTGTGATTAACGTGACAACAGCTTGGATGTGATTCCTTCCATGGAAGCAAGGGCAGCCTAGTCACTTGGAGTGAAATTGATAAAAAAAAAAAAAAAAAAAAAAAAAGTAAATATCCTACTGTTATGGCCAAAGTCTGTTAGTATCAGCTGGAGAGGAAACCTAGGATGAAAGGAATAGGCGGGTGCATTTGAAATAAGAGAAGCATGTTTTGAAAGTGCCAAATATTTGCAGAGGATCTCACATGTACATTCATTCAGTTCTTTAAGAAGCAGATGTTAGCATGAGCCCTATTTTATCCCTTTTTGACATGGACTCAGATGCAGAAGTAACAACACTCAGATTTGAACTCAAGGGTTTTCTGAACCTAGATTCTGAGCTCTTCCAACCACAAGAAAAATAAGATAATTAACTGGGGCTGCATGGGAAGCAAAGGGATGCAAGGGTTTATAATCAGAAGAGATTAATGAAAAGCTTACTAGATCCAGCCTTAGGAATTAAACATGGCCCCAGTGTCAACAACACCACCTCAATTGCTATGGCTGTGTGCTCATATGGGTACTCAGGAATGTGAGGACTCTCCAAATCTTGGCTGTTAATGTACGCTCAGAGGAAAACAGACCTTTGCCTTCATTTTGAGATTCATGAGAGTGGCAACAAACTAAGAGACATGGAGATTTTAAATGTGGTTTGAACAATGAGGTTTGGTGGGGAAGTTAGAGTGAGAACTATCTATGACAACCATGATGGGAGAGGGTCATACCTCACTTCCCAATGGGGTGGGGATCAGGAAATCCAAAGCTCTTGCTTTTAGTGAAACTAACTTTAGAGAGGAAAAGACAGGTGAAAATGACAGTCCTCAGAGGATAAGATCAAGTGTATTGGAACCAGAGCTTCATATCAGATATAAGAGAAAGGATGGGGAATCAAGCTATTCTAAGTGGGGGTGGGGGAATGTTTTGGTAGGCAGGAGAATCTTGTTATCTTGATAGAGGATGAAGCAGTAGAGAGAGACATAGGCATCATCTTGGCTCAGGGGGTGAGCGGCCCAGGGGCAGGTCCTGGCTCTATCGGGGAGTGAGTTTAGGGGAAGCCTTGAGCTGTGGGTTCAACTTTTGGGGGTGGGGTGGCAATAACACCCTGTAAAGCCTGTAATGCCACTCAGCTTGTGCTCACTCTCAGAGCTCCCACTGACGTCTACATGCTCGGTGGGACTGGGGATGTCAGCATGGAGGCTGAGAACCATTCTTCACCCATGAGCCATCAGCTCCAGGAAGCAATATTTCAACAGAAGTGTCAAAAGCAGATGCCTTCAGAGCCCTTAGGAGAAGGTGGGGGAGACTGTGCTTGAGTCTGAGGAGACCTGGATGCCATTAGTAGCCACTGCTTATTTTGGCTCCTTACTTAGCTGTCACTGCCTTGAGAGAATGGTCTTATAATAACTCGTATGTAACAGGGAAGACATTTTATTCTTTCTGTTGGGAGGGAGAGGAAGGGGATGTGCTCTAATAAGCTGCTCATGATGAAGGCTAAGAGGCCAAAAGCAAGCTTGAGAGATAAGTGTGCTCCTCCCTTGGTTTACAAGTATCACAGCCAGTTTAGGCATGCACCTGTAGGGGGAATTCAGAGAAGACATCCAGTGACACGCGTGAGCTCCATAATATCTGGGTTGGGGATAAAAGGACATGGCCAAGAGGCCAATGGGATTTTGAGAGAACAGCAATGTTGAAGGAGGGATTTCACAGTGTTGGTTGTGGGGTGTGATGTAAACCTCCTCTTCTGTGTCCTGTACAAAATCTTTGCTAGACTATAGTTGCTTAGTGATGCTTTTCCACAAGCAGATTATTATTGGGGGGTCAAGGTCGTCTAGGAAATGAGCTAGTTCTGGCATTTGCATGAACACAGGAGCCTGATGATTAGGGAAACAGCCCTCTGGGCTATACATCTGACATTTTCAACAACTTTGTAAAATAGATAGTATCACCATTTGAGAGTAAGGAAGCCGAACCTCCCAAAGGTTTAGGAATTTGCCAAGAAGCTGAGTCATCTGGAAGGTCTATTAAAGCACAGATGCTGGTCCCCAACCCCCAGGGTTTCTTGGTTCAGTAGATCTAGGGGTGGGGCCTGAGACTGCATTTCTAACAAGTTCCCAGGTGATGCTAATACTGCTGCCCCAGAGATCCACACTTCGAGAACCATTAATCTGAAAGTGAAACACGTGGGCTTTAGCATCACCAAGATTTTGGTGCAACTTTGGCTCAGCTTCTTGGCAAATTCCTAAACCTCTGGGAGGTTTGGCTTCCTTCCTCTCAAATGGTGATACTATCTATTTTACAAAGTTGTTGAACATGTCAGATGTATAGCCCAGAGGGCTGTTTCCCTAATCATCAGGCTCCTGTGTTCTTGCAAATGCCAGAACTAGCTCATTTCCTAGACGACCTTGACCCCCCAATAATAATCTGCTTGTGGAAAAGCATCACTAAGCGACACTAGTCTAGCAAAGATTTTGGTCTTTGGTCTGATGCATGCTAAGGTTTGAGGACCATTGATCTTCACCACGACATCTCTCGGAAAGCCTGCGCAGCACTTGGGGTGCGATGCGCGTGTAACTCACTGCTAGGACATGACACACCACTGGACAGTTTGAGGTGCCTGAGTGAGCAAGACCTGCAGAGACACAGAACCCAGTCGCTCAGCTCTGAAATGACATACAACCACAAACCTCTGAGGAACTGACGGGATCCCATGGGTAGGGATTATGCAGACGTAATTAGAGCCACTTTGAAAGTCAAGGCAACAGTGTGAAAACGGAATTTAATCAGCTTGCTCCAACATCACCCTGCCTCCAGGCCACCTCTGTGGGATCCATCTTTGGGCAGGATTGTCTACTTTCTGTTGCGTCATGTCTATAGACTGCCTTGGAAATTGGGGGAAATGGGTCTGTCAGGTTTTTTCATAAAACATATATATGGCTCAGGAAAACTGAATTCTAGGCTGAGCCATAGAGATGGAGAGTGTGCCTGTGGGAGGTGAGAACACCTGTCCTGGGCAGTGACAATGAGCAAGCCCCTCCCCTGGGTGCTGATGCAGGCCATTTTTCTGCACCATTTATATGTGACTAAAACCTGCTCCTGGCCAGAGCTTTTCCTAATTCTATTGTATAGCCAAAGAGTCTGCTAGATTGCAAGTCAATATAGGGGCTGGGGAGGAAAATGTATATTCAGAAAAAAAAAAGAAATATTTGAATGCAGTGTGGTTAGAATATATTTATAACTTCTAAAAGGTAGCACAGTGGTAGAAATAGGCCTTAGAAAAATGCATCGCCATTTAAATTTAAATATGATTCATAACAACAATAGTAACAACCATACTACTAATAATAATTGACACTGGGTTCTTACCAAGTATCAGGTGTTATGCTATTGCTTTGTAGGGATTATCTCATTTTGTCCTTCAAAGAGACCGATGGATTTGATATGACTATCATCCGTGTTTTAAAGATGAGAACACTGGGGCACCTGGGTGGCTCAGCCGGTTAAGCATCCAAATTCGGCTCAGTTCATGATCTCACAGTTCATGTGTTCAAGCCCCATATGGGGTTCTGTGCTGAGAGCGCAGAGCCTGGAGCCTGCTTCAGATTCTGTGTCTCCCTCTCTCTGCCCTTCCCCTCTAGCACTCTGTCTCTCTGTCTCTCTCTCTCTCTCAAAAATAAACGTCTAAAAATTTTTTTTAAAGATGAGAACACTGAAGCTTAGTTAGGCGATTTGCCCAAGGTCAGATGCACTGATATAAACTGAACAGTCAGACCCCAGAGCTTGAAACCATTTCGCTTAGTTTGCTGTGCTGTCTGCAAGGACCATTCCTTACAACCTGGGTGACTTGGGCCAAATTACTCACCTCTCTGAATGTCATCTGAAAACAATCAAATAATAGTAGTTCAGCAGGCCTCACAGACTTGATATAGGGATCAAAAAAAAAAAAAAAAAGAAAGAAAGAAAACCAAAACCACTTTAACTTACTACACACAAAGCTAATTACTATTATTGCAAGCTTTCTTACAAAAAGAACAAAGGATGTATTTATTGTAGGGCAATTAAAATGAGAATAAAGGAACAAAAACTGTAGCAGGAGGCTAGACTGACGTGAGTTACAGCAACTGAGCCCTGAACTTATTAGCTTGGAGCTTCCCATAAGCCAAGGCAAAAAAAAAAAAAAAAAAGAAAAGAAAGAAAGAAAACAATGCTTTCGTGATCCTTCAATCAAAGGAGTGATGCCACATTATCAGGAAAGACCAGCTACTTGCAGTGCATTCTAAGGATAATTCATTCCTTTATTATTCCCTAGAGGATGTTAAAGAACACAATAGAGGTGGCTAATGGTGATGATGTTCTAAAAACCAGGGAAGTTTTGTGAGTGATCTTCCTTATAAAAACTGAGGGCTTACCTGTCATTCTAGGAACATGTTTCAGTGAGTTAAAACAATATGGCAGTCAGTGCGTGTGTAGCTTTCTACCACCTTCATAGGGAAATAGAATCTCTGTGATGAAGAGTTTTTATTTATTCTCAGCAACAAGGTAGGATTTTAAATATAGAGCCTTTTCCTTTGAGGGTAGGAGTCCAAAATTTCTCTACAACTATTCCTCCTGCTGCCTCCCAACATACAAACAGGAAAGGACTTCTCCTCTTGGACACCCAAGGAGCCGCCAAGTGGAAATGGCATGGGCATGGTTTCTGTGTCCTCATGGAACAGAATTAAGATGAATAAGTGGAAACTGTCCACAGATCCAGTGATTCTGTCACAACATACGGTAACCATTTTCCTGCTGGAGGTGAAACTCCTAGGTGTGCCCTCTCAGAAGTAAACCTGTGTTCTGATTTTCATGGCTATGACATCTCTGGGAGTTGGAGATGGGATGGAGAAGAGGAAGATGACTTGGAGGAAATGGAGTATTTTCCTTCCCTTCTGCCTCCATTATGAAATGCCTTTAGAAAGCAGCATAGCCCAGTGTTGTTGGAATGAGTCCCACCAATAAATTCTCTGGGTTCAAATCTGGCTGCTGTTGTTTACTGAGGATGGTGGTAATACTCAGCTCTTGGGATCCAACTGGCTGTTCAGCTACCATGTCAGATCCATTTCCACCCCTCTCTGCCATGACCAGTACCCAAGAGGCTGAAATTTATGGACTGTATCACCCAGCTCTCAGGCCCTCTGACTTCCATTAGACTTTGGCAAACAAAAGGTGGGAAGAGAAGGGCCAGGGTACTTACTACCTTTCAGTTCTTCCCCACAGCCTGCACTCACTGAGATCTTAATTTGGGCAGTGAATGCATTCCTCTATAGCCACAGCTTCTGAGGGGAGGCCACAGCTCTCAGCTCTAGATTCTAAGTACACCATTACCTCCCCTTGTCCTTTCTCATTGCTGTGACGGGCCATAATTGTTGGTAGTCTGTGGGTGCGGGGCCATCCCTAGTTGGTTCTCTTAATCCAAACTACACATTTGCAAGAGTAAATAGCTCCTTTACTAAATTCTCTTAAGTTATAGCCTTTGAATGGGCCACTTTTATTTTTGGCAGGGACACTGATGCAGAGTTGTAGGGAAGTTAATGTGCTTAGCACCTGACACATTGTAAGTGCTCGGTAAATGCTGGGGAGTATTATGAGCAGCAGTGGTGGTGGTGGTAATAGTGGTCATAAAGCCCAGACCCTCCTAAGCCCAAGGGACGTAGACAAGCTTTTTTTAAATCTCTGTTATCTGAGCCATTCCACTGCATGAAGCTCTGCCTGATGAACCATTGGGTTCTCTGGTGGGAGCAGATGAGCTGAAACATTCATTTGATTTGGAGGAATTAAGAAGAGAGGGAACTAATATTGACAGGAGAAAAAGGACAGATGAGAATAGGAAACCTCCTAAGACAGAGCCCATAACCCAACAGCAAGTGCTGGAACCAAAGGATGGGGAGAAGGCTGCTGGGGTGGGGGTGGGGGCCCTGAGAGCAGTGGCTGGTTGAAAGGAGCCACCCAGACCCAGGCAGAGGAGGGCTCCCTGGGCATCTGCGCCTGTGTTTTGGGATGTGATTTACCCACCATAGGTTCAGTGACAGTGTGAATCCACCCAGAACACCCTAGGTCACTTGCAAGGAGCGACTCTAGTTGTGGGAGGGAAGAGCTCAAGTATCTGTATTTTGGAAGCAAACTGGATGCAAGTGGGAGACCCAGGGAGAGAAAAAACACCTGTCACTCATGATGAACCTCTGTTGGACTTGGCCCAGGAGAAACTGCTTCTGTGGAGATGGTGCCCCCTGTCACTACAAGGCCCACCATTTCAGAAGGTTGTGTCAGCTGGGGTCCTGAGAGGAAGCAGATGGCCCAGTGAAAATGGGTAATCAGGTGCAGAATTGAATATAGAGGTTGTTTACAAAGGCGTGGGCAGGTTGCAGAAAAGCAGCAGTGTGCTCAGAGCGGCCCATCATAGTCAATTGGGTGTGCCCCTTCCCAGTTCCATCTGCCTTGGGTGACTTCATGTCGGGAGCTTAAAATTGGCCATGATGGATCATTTGTGTAATGGAAATCCGTAAACATGACAAATCAGGCTTGTGTTTTTGTTTCATGTTTTTGTTTTTGGAGAGCCAATTTACTAGCGAATCACTATAAAGAAGCATCCCAGAGCTATTAACAAGGCTTGAAGGAACTAGGATAGGCAGCAATTACCAGAATATCTGGGCAAACAGCTGTGTGGCCAAGGCCTCCAGACAGGAGCCGAGTCTTTGGTGAAGAGACTGGCATAACCCATGGTAACCTCACAGGGAAGAAGCCAGAGAAATATTTACCAAATTTCCTTCTCCTTCCTGCAGGGCTCCCATTGACCAAACCCAATGAGAATCAGAAGTCCAGAAGCCAGTGGATAGAATTTACACAGGCCAGTCTCCCAGGGTTGAGGGTGAGGGCTGGAGAGCAGACCCCAAGAGCAAGTAGCAGTCCTACAACTCCCATGCTCTCTAGCACTGTGATGAGAGTGGAGGTCGGGGCTGGCCCTGGGAATTTTGAGGCTCTTGCAACCCAAGGGTCTGGGATAACAGGGCAGGCTTTTCAAGGGTCCAGGCAGACGTTTACATGTTTGAGATGAAAGGCGTGGTATCATGGAAGACAAGGAAGGGACTCCAACTGTATGGAAACCAATACGCCTGCCTCAGTTTGGTCCAGCCCAGTTCAGCATTCACATTGGAATTTGATTAAGGACCCCCTTTTCCAGAAACACGGCCCTTGAGCCCTTGGAATTCATAATGAATCCCTTTTCTTTGGCTTCTGTTATTTAGCACATTTCAGACTAGAAAGAAAACATAAACATTTCCATGCCACATCTAATACAATTGTAAGGTCATTACACATTCTGTAGCACAAAACAGCTGTTTCAAAGATCCTTATTAGAATTTAACAGAGTTTTATTTGTTTGGGGCAAAAAAAAGCAATCTTTTAAATTATGATTTAATGAGACTGTTAAATGTTCATCACTAAGTGGTTACTTATTAAAGCTGCATGGCGCTTTGTTATTTGGGTTCATAGGAGGTTAACTGAACTTTTCTTCCCACCCTAGCCCCGGACACACACACACACACACACACACACACTCTCTCTCTCTCTCTCTCACACATGTGCACACAAAAACAAATCTAAACCCTCCTTTCTCCCAAATCATGGCCTATTCTTTCAAAGACCAACTTCATAAAGCTAAATAGGTCTAAACTCCAAACTTCTGTGCCTGAGTTGGCTTTTAGGTCAAATTCATGAGTCTATGTAAAGATACCTCGGCTTCTAAAAATCTTCTTCCTGACACCTTTGAAGAGAGAAGTGTTTGCCCGAAACCCACCCAATGGGTTTTAATAAAGAATAAAATGTCTGTGACCAGCACTAATATTTGGGGTTCTACATATTTGGTTCTTTTGGGTTTTATAGTATTTCTTACTGGATTAAGAAACTTTTCACACAGTCCTATTTTCAGGGGTGAGTTTTGGGGTATAGGGAGAGAGAGGATTTTGCCTGATGACCTCCCAGTGATCTACTACAGGTGTGTCATTTTTTAAGGCTGCAATGCTGTAGCAGTTAATCCATCAGCATTTATAATAATTGCGGTATCCTGCAGAAGCCGTACTGTGACACAATGTATCCCTGGAATTCATAAGTAGGTTGTTTAAATGCAAAATAATTATTAAGCACTCATTCTTGGAATTCATCCTGAGATAAGTAGCCCTTAAGAAAATGTCTAATACAAAATGACATTTGGGTTTTAGAATATATAACCTTTTGTATTAATGGTATCCCAAGGTGTTTTACATAGTAATTGGATGGTAGTGTGGTAAGTATTTCAGTAAATGAAATGGCTCTTGGGACTGAAGTAGAGATTTAGCTATTCTTGGATTTCAAGTTGGATTTCATTGACTATGGGGAGGTGAGGTAGAATGCCAGGCTGTTTAAAAGTAGCCCAAGGCCTTCTTGAAACTTCATTGAAAACATCAGGAAGCAGAAGGGGTCTTAGAGTTAAAGAGAACAAACCCCTCTGTGATAGATGAGGGACCTGGGTACAAAGGTGAGTTAGTGACCCACACGGGGCTGGACACCAGGTCTCCTCACTAAGAGGACCCGAGGTATGATACTCAATCAGGGCTCCTATTTCAGCTCTCCCAGGTCCTAGATGGTTAACTTAGGGCAAGGCACTTAAAATTGCTGGGGCTCCATTTTGACATCTGCAAAATGAAAAATAATAATGTCTGCCAGAGACAGGGGAGAGATAGAAATAATATATATATAAAGTAACAAGTACAGTTCCTGGAACATAATAGCTGCTTCCTAAATGGCGATTATTATTATTATAAATCCACGTTGCCATCAATCTTCCCTGCTTGAACATTTTCAATATCGATTTGCATCACTTATTGTATTAATGCTGTTCTGTCTTACAATTACAAGTTATAATTAGGCAAATATGACTCATCCGGCTTTCCATGTCCAATTCTCAGCACTCCACCCGCACATCAAGAAACAAATCAAAATGCAATTAGATGCTGACTGGATGCTAAATAGAAAGTTTATAATGTATTGTCTCATAGAAGATTACATTGTGAATGTGAATTGATCTCGCATCAGCGACGGAAAGGTTGAGACTAGATCTGTGTCAAGCGTGAAGAAGATTAATGTAGATGCTGACTTGACATGTTTGGTGGGGGGATGTCTTAAATTGCAATGGATAGGTGTTTAAAAAGTACAACCACACAGCAACAGACTGAGAGACTCTGCCTGGCATATTTGAACAGATAACATCCTGCGTTTCTGTATGTGATAATATGTATAAATATCCTTATGTGGAGACCACTACCACCCAATTGAGGTATATATGGAAGTTCATATTTAACCCCCTCCACAAAATTAAGAGTCATTATTAATTTTACCAAAGGAGTCACAACCAGAGGGTTCTTTAAAATGGCTCATCTGCCTCGTATGAGTAAAGGATGATTTGACTCGTTTTAAAATCAATTTACAAGTAAAATTTTCAGGAACACATCTGCTAGGTAAAGCAAGTTCTGCCAGTATCCTGCAATGAAAGTGACAGTGATATGTTCAGTTTTTTTTTAATGGATAAAATTATGTGAGCAGGGAACATAATTATATATTTTAGAAAGAGCATAGAAATACTTATAAACTCAGGCTTTAAAAAAATCACTTTTTGAATTTCTAAGCCAGTGTATGAAACTATTCAGTATTTACCGATTTCTCCATATAGGCCATCTTTGAGACACAGGGTGGGTCATTCCACAAATATGAAAAACTTACTAATGGCTAAACCCTGGAGGCTATTAGATGAGTTGCCGAGTGTTTGCACAAGGGTAACAGAATTTAATCCTTCGACAACCTGTGGCCAGGAATGTCATTATCCCCATTCTACTGATGAGGAACTTAAGGCTCAGAAAATGAACGAATTTATACAAGCTGACATGGTTAATAATGCATGGCCAGGCTGGAATGCTGGGCTGGCCTCCTATGTATTTTTTTAAACCCACCACTCTCCCCCTTCTCCTCCAGCTGCCCAGTTCAGCACAGCACCATCGCTCACCCCAGCCATCAGGCAACCCCTTCTTCCTTGTGTCTGCCTCCAGCCTCGTTGCCATCCACGCATCACAAATCTGACCTTACCACTCTCTGTTCAAAACCATCAGGGGCTTCTCATTACCAGTGCGTAGAGTCCAAACTCTGTCACATGTATTAAGACTGTACCATCTGCTCTCCATATACATCTCTACCCTTATTTTCATTCCTCCCTGCTTTGCATGTTTTAATCCCAGCCACACAGTCTGATTGGAGGTATCTGCAAATGCTACATATGTCACCTCCACTAGCTTGCTCATGCTCTCTAAAATGCCTTCCTCCCCTCTTCTCCTGGTTCACTTCTGTTTACTCTTCAAGACTCTGTTAGGTTATAACTTCCAAGGACCTTGCTCTGCCCAGTCACATCTCCCCTTGGCTAGCTTTGCTGTGCCTCCCCAGGGCTTTCCTAATCCTCCATTATTATCCTTGATATATTATCCCATGAAAATGTCATTGTCTGGACATGTCGCCAGTCAGGGGCTCCTTCACATCAGAGGCTCTGTTACCATCTTTGTCTGCCCAGAGCCTAGCTCAGGGTCTGGTCCACATTAATAATAAACATTTGCTGAGTTGATAAATGTATACCTAAATTAGCCATAAAACACACTGCAGGGCTCTTGAATTTAAACCCAATTTTCTTTTCAATATGCCAAAGCTCAGTACAAAACAACAACAACAACAACAACAACAACAACCCCCCTGGGCTTCATGCTGAAGAAACTGAGACAACACAGACATGGGATACACAGACCCAGAATCATTGGGGAATGGCAGCCAATGGCACTGCACCAAGTGCTCAGGGATTTCACACCGCACTGTTCCCCCTGAAGGCCCCGGGTGGCAGGGGAGGTCCTTCCTGGTCTCCCCTCAATTTCTGGGGGCTCCCAGAAATCCTGGGTTTGTGGCCACATCACTGCAGTCTCTGCCTCCATCATTACATGGTCTTCTTCCCTGTGTCTTCACATGGCCTTCTTTTTATGAGGACACAAGTAATAAGATTTAGATCCAACCCTAATCCAGTATGACCTCACCTCAGCCAATTATATCAGCAAAGACCATATTTCCAACTAAGGTAGCATTCTGGTGTTCCAGTAGGCTTGAATTTTCAACCCGGTATAGGAGGTATCTCTCAGTCTTTTCTATAGATGGTACACTTTACATCTCAGTTCCCAAAACCCAACTTTACCCACTTCTCCAGCTTAAGTTGGAATGTCTGAAGAACTTAGACTGGATATCTTCCCGTTGAACACCCAAGTTGTCCTATGACTGGGACCCCGGTAACCAATGCCAGACTTTCTTATTATCAATCTCTCCTTTTGTGCACCCCAGTCACTTCCTGCTCCTTCCTTCTGTTTGGATGATGATCTGAAACAGAATGGCCTCATCCTGGACTTTTGTCTAATGGTAACTTGAGCCTCCTTCTGTTCCTGTCACAGACTGGCTCCCATATTCAGAGCAACCACAGACTCATGTTCTACATATGTCCCCCCAAGCCTGCCCTGGCTCCCACACTCTGGATTCCCCGTCCTGGCATATTCCCAGGCTGGTCCATCTCACCCCTCCCACAGATCTGATTCTAACAAAGAAGTATCTTTTCCTTGAAGTAATTTTTCTCTTCCTGAAATCCCCTGTGACTGTTGCAGCTCTCATTTATAAACTGAAATGGTCCAGATGACAAGCTCCAAATGTACTAACACTTTAGCATCATAACCTGTTACAAGGGAAAATATTCTTGGTCATCTTCCTCTGTTTAAGATGTTTTCTGTTGATCAATCTGCATGCTTCCCTCTAGGGCACCTCTTAAAACACCTATAAAGGCAAAGGCAGAGTATTCAGCTAAATGTGGCCCATCATTGCTGGCGTGTTATATGGAAGACAGATGTGAATTTCATCTTTTATTAGCACAGTACCTATAGTCTTTTAAAAATGGACCTGCTTATGAATGTGAGGTATGAAATCCATCTGAATATGTTCTTCACCTTAAAAAAAAACTAGCAAATTTCACACCAGTAACTTCCTCCTGTATCAGGCAATGGGGTGAGATGAGGTTTTGACAAAAATGGTAGGTATTACATAACACTCCCGTCTTCTTACAGATGCGTGCGCAGCTTTAAAATAGAAACGGGAAAGCGGTGCATTGTCTGCAGAAGCAAACTGTTTGAGGGAGGTTAGCAACATTCCCAATGCCCGTAATATGAACAAATCAGAAGGGGAGGAAAAATGTCCCCTGCTGGGCATCTTGGGGTGATCTCAGAGAAATGATGTTGGTTAGACACTTTTTAGGAGAGCTTCCGTGGTCACAGAAGGGTTTCCGTCCCCTTGATGGGCCACCTGCCTTTGTATCAGGAAAAGCTGTCCCTGTGTCCAGAAGCAGGGTCTTGGTGACCACCTTGTAAATTGTACCATTTATAGAAAGGATATACTGTGTTGAATAATGTTCCCTAAAAAGTCATGGCCACCTGGAACCTCAGAATGTGACCTTATCTGGAAATAATATCTTTGCCGATGTAATCATATGAGATGAGGTCCTACTGGATTAGAATAGGACCTAAATCCAGTGGGTGGTGTCCTTATGTGAAGAGAGCCATGTGAAGACACACAGGGAAGGCCATGGATGGCAGAAACAGAGATGAGAGTGATGTAGCTACAAACCAAGAAACATCAAGGATCACTGGGAGCCACTGGAAGTTGGGAGTGACAAGGAAGGATGCTCTGTGGTTTTAAGCCCCCAGTTTGTGGTAGTTTGTTCCTGCAACCCTGAGAAACTAACACACCACCCAAACCTGTTTCACAACCAGCAAAACCAGACTCCCTGTCTTGCTGCTACCCATCATGAAGATGCTGCCCAAGTCACACAAGTGCCTTCTCTGCCCTCCAGTCCACTTTGCTCATTCCTCCCTTTAGACTCTGGCTCATGCTCTTGGGATTCCCCTTTCTCCATGCCCACCTCCAAGACTGGTTCCTTCAAGACCTTGCTCAGCCCCTCAGCAGGTTCCAACTAACTAGCTTAGGTTGTCTTTCTGCTCCTCTATTAATTGTTTATATCGGTTGTTTGGGCCCACCTCTGTCAACTTGGAGCCCTCTCCAAATTCCATGTTCCTGCCATTCCTCCAGACACCTCCGGCTCGCCCAGCACTGGAAGGCCCCACACGTACAAGACACACTCACTGAATTTGTGCTGAAGGTGTGTTACTCGCCGGGTAGATCAACAGCGCAACAAGGAATTGTGTAGCTCTTCATATAGGGGCTAGCTCTAGCACTGCAATGCAGACCCAAACATGTAAATTAGGCCGAGAAGGTGGCTTGGCATCGTGCGAAGCAAAGTCTCCTTGGAGACCTAAGGCGGAGACCCAAAGCCTTTGCTACTTATCAGGTATTTTAAACAAATTTGAGGTGACAGAAGGCAAGAGACTTCCTCCACAAATTGACAGCTCTTTATTTGGAGCCATGTTTGTGCTCAGATCCCCAGTGAGACCACTGGTTCCATCCAGGTGCACAGACTGCATGAACAACTGGAGGCTTAGATGTGCTGCTGAAGCTCTCGCCTTCAGGATGTGTTTCAGTGGAAGCATTGGGGGTGTGGTGTGTGCAGCAATGGGCATGGAAGCTTTGAAGCTAGACAGGGAGTGATGTTCTCTGCCTGCCATGGGGTGCCCTGTCCTGTGTCTCAGATCTAGTTTCCCACAGGCCCTGCTCCAGGACTAGAGGCAGACATGTCTCCCCATACTCAGTCAGTGCTGCCTGCCAAGAGAAAGGAAGGGGCATGCAGAAAGGCAGCAGCCTGGCTGGTCCCACTAACCAGCCTGCCAGCATCCCTGGGCCCCTGCTAGGGCACCGCCATGCCCAGAAGTGGAGCTCTCGGCGTTATCCCAGACCTTCATTAGAGAGCTCTACCGGAACAGTCTTACTCTTCAGTCTAGATTCTGTGCTTTCTTCCCAATATCTCTCATCGTTGCTTCTAGGCCATCATGACTTTCAAAATGTTGCTGTGATTTCTTCTCTCACTCGCTCTCCCTCTCTTTTTTTTTTTTTTAAGTTTTGTCTTTCATTTCTAGGGATTTAGATCAGGAAGGAGAAGCTGTAGGGAGGTGATCAATCTACCACCTTGAACAGGAAGCTCCAGACAAATTATTTAACTTCTCTAAGCTTTGTTATTTTTATCTATAAAATTAGAAAAATAATAGCAGCTATCTCATAGTTCAATGAGATAATGCACAGAAAGTGCTTATTACAATGCCTACACACAGAAGGGGCCATAGATATTATAAATTATAACCTTTGATGAATCACCTAACTAGCTTCTCTGACCCTGGAACTTCCCCCTCTGTAAAATGGGGTCATGAAAATAACTTCATATCTGCTACCAGCCAATGTTTTTGTTCTACTTTTCTCCTGAAAAGCCTATGCTGTAGCCACAGTGGCCATGTGAAGTTTCCCACGTGGTTCATTGTTTCCAGGCTTCTGTGCTTTTATGGAATTATTCTTCTTGCCTCTAATTTCATATGGGGCCACACTTCCCTGTCAGTAGAAACACTATTCCTCGTCAGGCTTACTCAATTCTCACATTGTCTGGTAAACCTTCTCCTTAATTCAGGCAGGGGTTCTTCAGTTGTTCAGTCAATAATTATTTACCAAGCAGCACACTAGGCTAAGAGCTAAGAATTCGGCAGTGAACAAGATGGACAAGACCCCTGTTCTCGTGAAGCTAAAACAAAATTTTAATAGACTTTGTTTTCTACAGCCATCTTAGGTTCACAGAAAAATTAAGAGGAAGGTTACAAACATCTCCCATCTACCCCCTGCCCCCACACGTACATAGCCTTCCCATTTTCAGCAGCCCCCACCAGAGCATTATATTTGTTGCAGTTGATGAACCTGTATGAACGCTGTGTTATCAACCCAAGTCCATCGTTTACATTAGGGTTCACTCTTGGTATTGTACATTCTATAGATTTCGACTACTGTATAATGACATGTATCCATTATGGTAACATACTAGTATTTTTCGCTGCCCTAAAAATCCTCTGTGCTCCACCTATTTATGCCTCCCTCCCCACGAACCCTAGGTAACCACTGATCTTTTTACTGTCTGCATTGTTTTATCTTTTCCAGAATGTCCTACCTTGGAATCATACAGCATGTGGCCTTTTCAGATGGGCTTCTTTTACTTAGTAGTATGCGTGTAAGCCTACTTTGTGTCTTTCTGTGGCTCAATAGTTCATTGCTTTTTAGCACTGAATAATAATCCATTGTCTCAGTAACCGCAATTTATCTCTTCACTGACCGAAGGACATTTCGGTTGCTTCAGAGGTTTGATGATGATAAATAAACCTGCTATATAAACCCACATCCATGTGGAGGTTTTCTCGTGGATGTAAGTTATCAACTCCTTTGAGTCAATACCGGAGAACACAATTGCTGGACGGTACGGTTAAGAATAGAGAACACAATTGCTGGAATGCATGGTGAAGAATATACTTAGTTTCATCAGAAAGTGCTGAGCTGTCTTCCAAAGCAGCTGTACCAGTTGGCATTCCCACCAACAATGGATGAGAGTTCCTGTTGCTTCACATCCTTTCCAGCGTTTGGTCGTCAGTGTTCTGGATTTTGGCCGTTCTAATAGGTGCGTGTTGGTATTTCACTGTTGGTTTAATTTGCATTTCCCTAACGAGGCATAAAGTGGAACATCTTCTCGTGGCAGCTCATATTTTAAGCCTGGCAACTTAGTCTCTGTTGTCTGTAGCCACTGGCCCCAGAGCACCACCCTCTCCAGAAGCCCCCATAGGCCACGAGGTCGTTGCTATCTCCTGCAGCCTGGGAGGCTTTAAAGCAGGCCCTGTTTTCACTCTCATTTTTTATTTCCTAGAGCAGTTGGCACACGGTAGGTGCCCAACAAATGTAGGTGAGATGTCTGCATGTTGAGTGATTGGTTGAAAATTTAAGCAGCGTACTGATGTGGAGAATTCATGGCTGAGGGCAGGAGTAAAAAGATACGTAGCAACATTTGTGAGGTAATACACAACAGGCGTGTTATGTCAGTGTCCAGATCAAGTGCCGCTCTCAAAATTGCAAATTGACTTCTGGCCAGAGCCCTCTTGGAAGTTTCCTTATTCTGCAAGTGCATCTCTTTTCCTCTGCTTGACAAGGGAATGTATTGAATACTCCCAGATGGGCCTTTCCCCAAGCAGGGCCCACTGGGGCCCAAATGAATCAACTTGAAGGAGAGTGAGCAGAGTCAGCAGTGAGAGAAAGACTTAGCTTCAAGGTCATACCCCATCTGAAAACAGGCGTGACGGAAGGTGGAAAGATTTTCTTGGATCATTGTACAAGGAAAAGGGATATTTCATTCCTTTGTCAATGAGTACCTTCTTACTGTATGACTAAATAATACAGTCATGATTGATTCCCTATCTCCCACCTAAGATGAGGAGAATTGTGGCAAAACCCAGTGGTAGAAGACCCAGGGTCTAGCCCTAGCACCACCCCAGACAGCTGGAGTGACCTGGACCCCTCACCTCCGTGTGCCTCCATTTCCAGAAAAAATAAAATGGGTGTGGTGAATGTATAACAGTTAATGGAAAATACCTTGAAAAACTATAACACACTTGACAAAACCAAAGTGTTAATATTTACCTCTTGGAAGCAAGTTCCTACAGTAACCCCTTGCCTTATCAGCATCTTTGTCTCAGTATCTACTGTAGGAAGGAGCATCTAAAAAATATTGAGAAAAGAGCAGAGAATGCAGAATTGAGGGAAACCAATGGCCATAGAAAGAAAGCAAGAAAGCAGAAAGAAAGAAAGAAAGAAAGAAAGAAAGAAGCAGAGAACAAAACAACCAACAGCAGATACAAAGGCACCAAGCAATAATAGCCTCTTTACGATACCCTGCATCATTCAAAACACATTTACTACCTTTTGCTGTTTTCCCAGCAGCTGGTTGAGTCCATCCAAATAGGATAGACATTCTGTTCCATTTGAGCAATGAACAAACTGAGCCCTACAGAGAGTGCATGACTTGTTTGAAGTCCATGGAAGTCCAGAGTACAGCCAGAACTAGAATAAATGTCTCGCAAATCCTAGCCGGACGCTTTTTTTCCAAAACAGCACGCGTTGCTGTATTAACAGGCACGCATGAGTGTGCCTTGGTGCCACAGTCCCTGAACCAAAAAGGATCCAGGAGATGGGTGTTAGCTTTTAGAGTCTTAAGAGACTGTTTTGAGATTGTGATGAAGCCTCACTAAAATCAGCTTCCAGGAAATTGGATGCAACTCTCTCACAGTTTTAGTACACATGTTCAAGGGCTTGCTTGAAGCCAATTTGCAGGTCTGGACTTGGGTCCCTCTTCTAGGCTGTACTTAGAAGCATGTTCTACGCAAAGAGGTGAAACGTTACTGGCTGTTGAAGGGATAACTGATAGGTCATTTTTGTTTTGTTACGTATAATACCTCAAGTAACTCACAAGTTTCAAAAAGGATCTGAGTTTGAAAACAGGAAAATAAAAAGTGGACTTTAGTCCAAGCACCTGTTCCAAGAAGTGTCAAAACTTTAGAGATACAAATCCAACTTTTAAAAGGCTTCAAGGAGGCCCAGTAAGTTAGTAACTTTAGAAATTACTGCTGTTACTGCTTTTATTTTATTTTTTTTAACGTTTATTTATTTTTGAGACAGAGAGAGACAGAGTATGAACGGGGGAGGGTCAGAGAGAGGGAGACATAGAATCCGAAACAGGCTCCAGGCTCTGAGCTGTCAGCACAGAGCCCGACGCGGGGCTCGAACTCACGGACCGTGAGATCATGACCCGAGCTCAAGTCAGCCGCTTAACCGACTGAGCCACCCAGGCGCCCCTGCTTTTATTTTTTTTAATGATTCTTACCATGTCTGCAGCTCTAATCATTTTTCTCTCCAGATGTAAGATTTTACCAAAGTAATAGTAGATAGGGTAGCTAAATGTAAAACACTGAAATTTTCAAAACTGCTCAGGAAAGCATCAGCAGGTGGTTCACAAGGTCAACAAGAACTAACAAGAATAGCTTAGTCTCCTGTTTATAAATTGAAATCAAGTCTAGTTTTGGAGAGAACTACAGTTGTGGGGTTTTTTTTTTTCCTACAACTCAGTGTAATTTCCTGCGACAATTCCTTTAAGCCTTGAGTCTCAACATTTCTGTACCATTTTTTAGGTATAGCCTATATGTAAATCCTTTATTTAAAAAAAGCATTCAGGAAAGTCTTGGGTCAGTGCTGCTTGGGCTTCATAATCAAAGTGCTTGGTTCATTCAATGTGAGACGCCTTTGTGGATTAGAAATTCTTTAAAAACTGGGGCACCTGGGTGACTCAGTTGGTTAAGCCTCTGACTTCATCTCAGGTCATGATCTCATGGTTTGTGAGTTCAAGTCCTGCATCAGGCAGGCTCTGTGCTCTCAGTGCAGAGACTGCTCCAGATCCTCTGTCCACTCTCCCCCCACCCTGCCCAATCTACCCCTTCCCTGCTCATGTTCTCTCTCTCTCTCTCTCTCTCTCTCTCAAATAAATAAACATTATAAAAAAATTTTTAAGGGGTGCCCGGGTGACTCAGTCGGTTAAGCGTCCGACTTTGGCTCAGGTCATGATCTTACAGTCCATGAGTTCGAGCCCCACGTTGGGTTCTGTGCTGACAGCTCAGAGCCTGGAGCCTGCTTCCGATTCCATGTCTCCATTCTCTCTCTGCCCCTCCTCTACTAGTACTTTTTCTCTTTCTCTCTCTCAAAAAAATAAACATTAAAATTTAAGAAATTCTTTAAAAACTGGCTATTTAAAAAATCTTTTCTCAGGTAAGTTCATCCACTCTAACAGCTAATGTGCAACCCCTCCAGAGTCTTGCCAGGGTTTTAGTGCTTTCACATTTGCACCTGAACCCTGGAAGTGCCTTGGAATCCTTCATTCTTTGAAGTATTTGAAGGTCAAGTCTCTTTTCCTCTGGCAACATTCCTCCTCCTCCGTTTCTTGGTGAGGGGGCCATGATCTGCCTCAGTACACAGGCCAAAAGCTGCTAAGACGTGTGGGCTGCTCCCATTCCTACTCCCCACTCCCCCCACCCCATTCATTTCAGCTATTTCCCAGGTCCTCAGTTGTCCATCTTGACAGTGTCTCTCAACTGCCTGCCTGTCTCCATTCTCACAGGTGCCCTCTTAGCACCTGTCTGGATGGAGGTTACTCATTTTCCCACAAGGGATGCGATGTGTTCCTTCTCATCGCTAGACATTCCACAAACCCAGGGACCAACCAAACACACAAAACAGCTCTGTTCAAGTCATTCCTGTGCTCAAAACCTTCAAAGGCTTCCCAAAATGTGTGCATATGACTTAGTATGGCATTCAAAGCTCTCCAGGACCTGGTTCCTACTAATATTCCTAGGCTTCTCTCCCTGACCGTGATTACATAGTCTAGACTCCAGTCAAAGCTCATTTTTTTTTACTCCCTGCTTCCACTTGACTCCATTAGAGGGAGATTTCTGGAGTTTTCACTGCCTGGTTTTCCCCCACTCAGCCCGTTACAGCCGTTGTACCGGGCAAGGCACATAACTTGTCTGTGCCTCTTGTTTGTACCGGGGATAACACAGGCACTGTGAGGGTGACATGATTTAAGTATGTAAAACACGTAGCAAAATGCCCAGCATATAGGAAAATAGAAATAATCGTCAGTATTACTATTATCGTGCCAAGAGGCAGTATTTTCTCCCTGATTTATTTGTATCCAAAGTTGTATCATTTTTTCAAGGCCACACACAGATGTCGTCAATTGTTTGAAGCTTCTTGTTCCCATAACTCAAAGGACAATTTTTCTCCTGTAAGATGTCCAGCCTCACTCACCTCCACCTTCTTTATGCTGGATACCGTTTTCTAACACAGTTATTTGTATCCATGTATTGTCTCCATAACCATGTTACACATTCCTTTTTGAAGCAGGATTTATTCATTCAATTAACAGCCACTGAGAGCCTGCTCTGTGCCGGACACTTTGCTGAGCACAAGATGCATCTTTTCCCTCTTTCTGTGCTTGCCAGCATCCAGCACAGATACATCTAAAGCTGGCACTTAACCACCATTTGTATCAAAATAGGAGGGTCTGGGTGGCTCACTTGGTTAAGCGTCCAACTTCAGCTCAGGCCACAATCTCGCAGTTCGTGAGTTTGAGCCCCGCATCAGGCTGTGTGTTGACATCTCAGATCCTGGAGCCTGCTTAAGATTCTGTGTCTCCCTCTCTGTCTACCCCTCCCCAGCTCATTCTCTCTCTCTCTCTCTCTCTCTCTCTCTCTCTCTCTCTCTCAAAAATAAATAAAACATTAAAAAAAAACCATTCTGTCAAAAAACCTTCTGTCAAAACAAAGGATTGTTATGTCTATTCCATTTATGATTTGGCAGGGACATAAATCGTCTCTTTTCCCCAAACTGGGAGAATGTTTAAGACCCAATATGGTGAAATTAGCAACCTCAGACTATTGTTAAGACAAAACTTAAAAGCCCTGTAATCCTAAAAGCTTCCACCTTTTAAAAAATATTTTAAAAGTTCTTATTTTTAT
Organism: Panthera uncia; assembly: GCF_023721935.1. Classification (NCBI taxonomy): domain Eukaryota; kingdom Metazoa; phylum Chordata; class Mammalia; order Carnivora; family Felidae; genus Panthera; species Panthera uncia. The sequence goes on along the minus strand of NW_026057582.1, from coordinate 101,207,177 downwards.
TTGACAAAACTCTTAGTTTTTCTTCAAACTTAAAGGACATGTGCCGGTTTATGGAATAGTACTTAGCAATAAAAAGGAATGAACTGATAATACGGCAGCACCTTAGATGGATCTCAGGGCCATTATGCTAAGAGAAAGAGTCAGATCTGAAAAGGCAACATTCTTTATTTTTGCATTTATATAGCATTCTCAAAGTGACACAATTATTAGGATGGAGAGCAGATCACTGGACATCAGGGATTAGGGACAGTAAGGTGGAGGTGACTCTGTGAAGGGTAGCACCAGGGAGATCTCTCTGGTGATGGGATAGTTCTGTATATGCTGGGGTGATGAGTGCAGGGCTCTCCACATGTGCTAAACCAACAGAACTATCCACACACAGTGCAGCCTCGTCAATTTCCTGGTTTTACAACTGTGCTGTCCTTATGTGAAGTATGAGCACTGGGGGAATAGGGTGACAGGTATGCTGTGCGGTGTTTGCAACTTGCTCTGAATCTAATTATTTCAAAATTCATAGTTAAAACCTTTACAGCTTCAACTTTGGAAATGGCCTGGGCTCTTCTGAGAAATGTAAAGGCATCATCAAGTCTACCAGAAACTCAAAAGGCCGGGGCTTCCTTAGAAGCATAGGCAACTTCATGGGGGACTCTTCTTAGGGGTCCTGATGTCCCTGCTTATCAGAGCACTCTTGCCATCATGCAATATCCATCTTTAACCCTGTCACCGTTTCCTTCTGGCACGCACTTTCCTGCTACATGCATTCTTTTTATCCCTTAATTTTCAACCTTTATGTTTCAGGTGTATTTCTCATAAAGAGCAGTTTTTATCTGATCTTGATGCAATTTGAGGATTTATACATGTGAAGATGTGAGTTGAAGCCATTTCCATACTGTATGTATCAGTCAGCGTTCAACTGGAGAGACAAAACTCTCCAGTTTTGTGTGGATTTATTGCAAGGAGTCACAAAGGACAGGCCAGAACTGTCAGGCCTGGGCTGAAGCTGCTGTCCACAGCCTGCATTTCCTCCTCTTCAGGGAAAACTCAGCCCTGCTTTTAAGACCTTTCACTGATTGAAACAGACCCTCACAGATTTTCTAGGATAATCTCTGTTACTTCAAGTCAACTGATTATGGGCTTTAATCGCATCTACAAAATACCTTCACAGCAACATCTCAATCAGTTGTTTGAGTAACTGTGGATTGCAGCTGAGTCAAGTGGATAAATAAAACTGACCATCAAAAATAGTGGATTTGTCACCATTAACATATCTGTATTAACTCCTACCAACTAACCTTGGATTTTCTATTTACTCTGTTTTTCAGTTGCTGCTGCGGCTTCTCCTCCTTTCACTCTCCACCACCTCCCCTCCCTCTTTCTTAATTTCCTGCCTTGTGTTGAACTGTGAGTCTCTCCGTTTACATTTTAGCCATTTTCTAGTTTGCAAGTTATGAGTTTCCCTTTTTATTCTTTATGTGATTGCCCTTAAAATTTTAAGTCTGGATGTTTTCCAGCAAAGTCTAAAGTTAATCATCTTTGTTTACCCAAACGACCCAAGGAGAATAAAATTTGCAAACCTTATCTTTACTACTCCCCACTAACAAAATACTTCATTTAGCATTTTTTTTTACGTTTATTTATTTTTTGAGAGACATAGAGAGACAGAGCACAAGTTGGGGAGGGGCAGAGAGAGGGAGACACAGATTCCAAAGCAGGCTCCAGGCTCTGAGCTGTCAGCACAGAGCCCGACGTGGGGCTCGAACTCATAAACCATGAGGTCATGACCTGAGCTGAAGACAGACACTCAACCGACTGAGCCACCCAGGCGCCCCTCATTTAGTATATTTTGATGCTTACATTATTTAGGTTTTTTCTATTACCCCTCATTTTTTACGTGCGAACAGGCTTCCTAATGCTCTTCTCATTACTGCCACTTGGTTTCTATTCCTTCCTTCTCGATTCTGTTTCCCTCGTCAGAAAGTTCTTTCAATGAATAATAAACTTTATATCTTAAAATACCTTTATGTCATCCTCATTCTTGAGTGATAATTTAGTTAAGTGTAGGATTCTGCATTGGCTGCAATATTTTTCTCTTCAGACTTTGAAGGCATTATTCCATTTTCTTCCAGATTACTTTCTTACTGATGAGAAGTCCTTTGTCAACCTTATTGTTTTTCCTCACAGGTTATCTGTCTTATCACTTCTGGTGATTTTTAAAATTTCTTCTTTATATCTGATAGACTACAGTCTCCCGCTCTGTGTGTGTGTGTGTGTGTGTGTGTTCTTCAGTTTGGGATTTGGTGTGCGACTTTTTGATGTGAGAATTCATGTCTTGCTAGAAAATTCTCCATCATTGTATTTGCATGTTACCATTCCCACATTCTTTTCCCCCTTCTGGAACTCTTTTAGACACACTGGAGTTTTTTATTCTATTCTTCACATCTCTCATCACCTCTTTCTCATCATACATCTAGTCATACTCTAGTTGTATTCTTCAAGTCATCATCCAATTTATTAACTCTTGCTTTGGTCTACTTTGACATGTTATGTTGAATTTTACAATTAGGACAGCACTCTTTTTGATTTCTCAGATATCTACCTGTTTTCGAGTCTGCTTACTCTGTTTTTATCATGTCTTCTTCTGACATGAGTTCAATTGATTCCTTTATGTCTTTGAACATTTTTGAAACCACTTATTTTGAAGCTCTTCGGAAACTGCTCTATTTTCTTTAGTTTCTCAACTGGAAATTCTCTCATTTGTTGTGTCTGCTGACTCTCTCTTATGGGAATGGATTTCCTGATGTGCTTCATATCTTTTTACTGTTAGCTTACTTTCAACAGTGGTCTTCCACGGTAGTTTCTCAGTGGTGTCCTGGATTGTGGAGGCGATCTGATCGAGCAGGTTAGCATTTGCCTCCAACAGCGCCCTGCACATTGACCAATTCTGGACCCCTTCAAAACTGTTTTATATTAAAATATTTCAGAAACACCACAAGGTATAAAGAATAGTGTGGTGGATACCTGTGTAACCATTAACCAGTTTAAGAAATAAAATGTTACAAGTAGTTTTGAGGGTCCCCCCCCTCCTTGTATCTTCTTTCATTTGCAATTTCTACTCCCCTGCTACCTCCAGAAATAAACACTGAGCTGAATTTGGTGGTTTTTTGATCTTTTGCATGTCCATGTATTCCTGCAAATAAAGGTAGTGCTGCCTTTGATATTTTTAAACTTTCTAGGATGGTATCACACTAACCTTTTGCTACTTTTTGTTTTCAATTAAAATTTTTGTCTGGTCACGTTAATACATAAATCTCTATTTTCAACTTGGTATTATACTCAATAACATGAGTTTAATTTGTATTTACTAATGATATAATTTAATGACTTATTCTGCTGTTGATACATATTTAGTTTTTCCCAGTATTTTGCAATTGCCAAAAATGCTGCCGTCAACCTTCCTGAACTTGCCAACTTGTGCACATGTGCAAGAATTTTGCCAACTTGTGCGCATGTGCAAGGATTTTTTCCAGAGAAAATCCCCAGGAAAGGAATTGTTGGGCAAAGGGGAAGCCGTAGTGACAAATTAATCGGTTTTGCCAAACTGTGCTCCAAAGTTACAAGTCATTTCACCTGCCTCTTCTTTATCAATTTCTAGAATGATCCGAATTGTAATAGTTGCCCTTCTAATGGATTTGAAACCTTATCTCCTTGTGATTTTCATTTGTATTTTACTTCTATGGTTCAGATGAAGCATGTTTTCATGCTTTTTACCTTTTGCTGTTTGAGTTTCTCCCTTTTATTCCTGTTCTTTTTCTTCTTGATGTGTGGGATGCTTTAGAATTAGCAGGATGCTAATTCCCAGTCTGACTTAGCTTTCCCTTTTTTTCATGGTGACTGTTGGCCTACAAAAGTTTTTATTGTAATATAATCAAAGCTCTCCATCTATTACTTTAACATTTGTGCTTATTTTCCTTGTTAAAAACAATCCTTCCATTAATTACAAAAAAAAATCCTTTCACACTTGTAGTCATAAAAATATTTTCCTACTTTTTTTTTTTTATTTTAAGGTTTTGCTGTCTAAATTAAGCACTTAAACCCACCTGGAATTTATTTTGAGTATGCTGTAAGATAAGATTCAATTTTATTTTTGTACATGAATAATTAATTATACAAGTAACCTTTATTAAATTTTCTTTTTTCTAATTACTTTACAGTTCCACCTCTATTCCATATCAGCTTTGCATTTATGTATAGGTCTGTGTCTTGCTTTTTTTTCCATTCCATTGCTTTATCTGTCCTCCCTGTGTTAAGTCCACACCATTTTTTTTTTATCTTTCAAGTTTATTCATTTTTGAAAGAGAGACAGAGTGTGAGCAGCAGAGGGGAAAAGAGAGAGGGAGACACAGAATCTGAAGCAGGTTCCAGGCTCTGAGCTGGCTCTGTGCTGACAGAGGGGCTCGAACTCACAAACTACGAGATCATGACCGGAGCTGAAGTTGGACACTTAACTGACTAAGCCACCCAGGTGCCCCCACACCATTTTGATTATTATAGTTTTATAAAAAGATTTGATATTTGACATGGTAAACCCTATTCAAGCTTATTCTTCTTCAAAGATGCCTTAGCTATTTGTGGTATGTTGCTTTTCTATATAAATTTTAGGACCAATTTGTCAAGTCCTACCAAAGAACTGTCCATTTTAATTGCATTTGTACTGAAATATCAGTGTAAATTATGCATTTTACACTAATTATATTATGTGATTATGTAAATTAGTATAAATAATGATACTGAGTCTTCTAAATTTGTGATACTCAAAGTGCAGTTTGTGGACCAGCATCATGTGGGAGCTTATTAGAAATGCAGAATCTGGGGCACCTGGGTGGCTCAGTTGGTTGAGCGGTCGACTTAGGCTCAGGTCATGATCTCACGGTTCATGGGTTCGAGCCCCGCATGGGCTCTGTGCTGACAGCTCAGAGCCTGGAGCCTACTTTAGAATCTGTGTCTCCCTCTCTCTCTGCCCCTCCCCTGTTCACACTGTCTCTGTCTCTCAAAAATGAATAAATGTAAAAAAAAATTTAAAAAAAAGAAATAGGTTAATAGAAATTATTCATTAAAAAAAAAAAAAAAGAAATGCAGAATCTAAGGGGCACCTGGCTGACTCAGTCCAGAGAACATGTGACTCTTGATCTTGGGGTCATGAGTTTGAACCCCGTGTTAGATGTAGACATTACTTAAATAAAAAATAAAAAAGGGGCACCTGGGTGGTTCAGTCAGTTAAGTATCCAACTTCAGCTCAGGTCATGATCTCACACGTTGTGGGTTTGAGCCCCGCATCGGGCTCTATGCTGACAGCTCAGAGCCTGGAGCCTGCTTTGATTCTGTGTCACCCCCTCTCTCTGTAACTCCTCACTCATGCTCTGTCTCTCTCTCAAAAATGAACATTTAAAAAAAATTTAATAAAATAAATACTTTAAAAAAAAAAGAAATGCAGAATCTAATGGCACCTGGGTGGCTCAGTTGGATAAGCATCTGACTTCAGTTCAGGTCATGACCTCATGGTTTGTGGATTCGAGCTCCGTGTCGAGCTCTGTGCTGACAGCTCAGAGCCTGGAGCCTGCTTCAGATTCTGTCTCTCTCTCTCTCTCTCTCTCTCTCTCTCTCTCTCTGCCCCTCCCCTACTTGCACTCTGTCTGTCTCTCTCTCTCAAAAATAAATAAACATTAAAAAAAAAAAAAAGAAAGAAAGAAAGAAATGCAGAATCTAGAACATCACCCTGGCCTTCTGAATCAAAATCTGCATTTGAGCAAAGTCCCAAAGACTTCGTATTCACATTCAAGTTTGGGATGCCCTGGTGGAATCCCTAAACACAGAAGCCCTCTACAATTATTTAAATCTTTATAAATTTGTCTGTAAAGGGCTTGTACCTTTTTTGTTAGGTTTATTGCTAGACACTGTGTTTTTAATCATACTTTATATCCTGTAGGTATTACAGATGTATAGAAATGTAATTGATAGTTGCATATTGAACTCACATGAGATTATTTTACTGACTTATCTTAAAATTCACTAATCTTTTCTTCTACTGTATCTAATCCACTAGTAATCTATTAAATTCTTAATAGATTAAGTATTTGGTATTACACTTTTGTGTCTAAAGTTTCTATTTGATTACTTTTTTTGGTTCTCTGATATATTCTTTGAGGAAACACTCCCTCTTTCCCTCCATGTTCTTGAGCATACAATCATGTTGTGATTAACCATGAGACTATTTCTATTGTCTTTTATTTTTAACTTCGTTTTTGGTCACTTGATTCTCTCTGGCTATCTATGATAATTCTCACTAAATGTTAGACATTGTACATAGCAATAGAAAATTGTAAAGGGTCTGGATGATGTTGTCTTTCTACAGAGAGGACATTAATTTTTTCTGGCATGTGCACAGAATACAGAGAGATCCCACTGATGCACCTGAGGTTGGGCTTCAGGCTCAGTTGGGACAAGGGTTTCCATTTCCAGTTTGTCTTTGTTCTAGGGCACAGCCCTGGCTCCTGGAGCAGATGCTTGAGGAGTCTCCCCTGGATGCCTGGGATGTTAACCTGGGTTTTTCCAATTTGGTAGGTCCCAGCTCCAACCTCTTTCTCTCCAACCAAAGCCTTTAGTCAAGCTCTTCTGCCTCACAGAAGCTGCTTTCCGCTTAGATTCTTGGCCCCTTGCCATGTGGATATGCAGCTTCTTAGGGGTTAAAGATCAGCTCTAAGGAAAAGTACAGGTCAAATTTCAGGCTCGCTTTTCTGCAGCTTCCACTTCTCTGAGATCTGGGCTTCTCGGGTCCTGCCACCGTGGCCACCTGAACTCTAACTTTTGTCTCTCCAGCTCAGTGAGAACTCCGCAAACTGTAAGCTGCTTTCTTCTGCTTCTCTTCCTTGTTCCACAAATCAGCAAAACACCTCAGGGGACCAAATGGAGGCAAATGTGATCTTGCCCTCAGTGGACCTTACCTACTCTTGAAGATCTTGAACTCTCAAGTCCTGTTTACTTGGGTTGATCTCTGATGCCTGCAAACAGTCCTTTTTAAAATTTTACCCAGTTTGTATAGTTATTCTTGGTAGTGTGGTTAGTGTTATGCAATCTTTTTCATCATAGACAAGAATAGAAGTCACTTTATACATAATTTTAGTTTATTCTATTTTCTAGATTTTGAGTAGATGCTTGGCTCATTGGTTCTCATTTGTTTAATAGAAGGATTTAAGGTAAGGTGTTCTTCATATACAATTGAAGCTGTACCCGATAAGTTTGTATACATCATGGTTCCATTAGTATTTCGTTCTAAATATATTTTTTTTAATTCTCAAGTTAGTTAACATACAGTGTAGTCTTTGCTTCAGGAATAGAATCCAGTGATTCATCACTTACATATAACACCCAGAGCTCATCCCAACAAGTGCCCTCCTTAATGCCTATCACCCATTTTCCCCACCCCCTTCAACGCTCAGTTTGTGCTCTGTATTTATATGATTTTCCTCCCTCTCTATCTTATTTTTCCTTCCCTTCGCCTATGATCTTCTGTTAAGTTTCTCAAATTCCATATATGAGTGAAATCATGTGATATCTGTCTTTCTCCGGTTTACTTCACTTAGCATAATACCCTCTGGTTCCATCCATGTTGTTGCAAATGGCAAGATTTCATTCTTTTTCATTACCAAGTAGTATTCCATTTTGTGTATGTATGTGTGTGTGTGTATATATGTGTGTGTATATGTGTGTGTGTGTGTATAATTTTAGCCATTTATATGTGTGTGTTGTTAATTTTAGCCATTCTGACTGGTGTGAGGTGGTATCTCATTGTGGTTTTCATTTGTTGGCTCTAAATATTTTTAATTGTTCACTAGGATTTATTGCTTGCCCTAGGAGTTATTAAGAAGTAAGGTTTTAATTTCTCAGATATTTGGGATTGTTTAGTTTTCTTTTCCTTATTGATTTCCAAGTTATTTACGCTTTGTTCAGAAATGTGATCTGCACGATATCATTTCTTTGAAATTTACTGAGACTTGCTTTATGGTCTTGCTTTATGAGGTGTACTTCATGGTCAGCTTTCATTGAAGATCTACAAATGCTTGTGAAGAATGTGTATTCCCCAGTTGTTGGGCATTAGGTTATATTTCCATCCATTATGTCCAGCATGTTGATTGTATTGTTCAAATATTCTTTATTCTTGCCAATTTCTAATTTCTAGAGTTATTGTAGTGAGTTATATATTAAAACCTCCAACAAAGATAATGGATAACTCATTTTTTTCTATGTAATTCTGTCCAGTTTTCCTTTTCTGTATATTTGGGTATTCAGACTTAGAATTATTATAGCTTTCTCGTGAATTACATTTTTTATCATTATGTAAATAATGTCTTTATCTCTGATAATGCTCTTGATCTTACCAAGCCTTCTGTTTTTAAGAAAGTTACCTAGCTTTTATTAGGGTAGTGTTTTATTTGTATGTAAATATTTATTATATGTATTATGTTATATACAATTATATTTTGTTTTATATTATTATATTGTATGATATCAATTATATTATATAAATATAAATATATTTATTTATCTATATAATATGTATTTATGTGGTTTATTTTTATTTTTTCTTTTATTCTTTGCTTTTCAACTTTTTAGTGCTCTTAGGTTTTAGATGTAGTCAGTTTTTATTTTCTTAACTAATTTCACCATCTCTATGTTTAACCACTGAATTGAGGCCATATAGTTATAACACATATATTTATACCTGTTTATACTATGTTATTACATGTTTTTATTTCCCTTTTCTATCTTTTTGTCTCTTCCCTATTAATTTTTTAATTGGTCAAGGTTTCAGAGGAGATTTGTTTCTCCCTCATTTTTCCCTCTACTGTTTGGGAAATTATATATTCTCTATTCTGTTAGTGATTCCTTAAAGTTTTAACAGGGAACATTTTAACTTTGGTTTCTGGGAAGAGATACCCTCAAATGACTTTCCATGCCTCTCAAGTGATATGAATTGCTGTCCATGAGCATATATAGTACAAAGAACATGGGATTCCAGTTTCTTTCTTGGGCAATTGTTTTCTCACTCCCAGTCCAGCAGGACTTGTGTGCTACAGTGCCATTTCTCAGGCTACTGATCTGAGTTTTTCAGGACGGTAGCCAGCTGCCCAGTACCAGCTGCCTGAGTCCCAGACTCCTTCTTACATCAGACATTACATTTCCTGTCCTAAGCCACTAGCGGGTCCTGTTAATCCCCTGGCCTCTCTGTCATCAACTTTTCACTCAACTTATCACTCAACTTTTAGTTTTGAGTGTCCTGCTTGTTTATACCATCTTGACATTTTCACCTCTTGTTTTCATACTTAGTTATATATATATATATATATATATATAGTTTTAATTTTTAAATATATTATTTATAATTTATTGTGTTTGGAGTGGGATAGTGTCCTCCATATTTAGCTCATTATACCTACTGAACTTGCTCTATAAATCTAGAAAACTTGTAACATCTAGAAAATTTTCCATTCCAGTTTGGAAGATCCTAAGATCTAAATCCCTTACCATTACAGAGCATTTCAACTTCTATATGGAGGGGGTGGCGGTTGCAGTGTGATATGACTGGAAATTCAGTTGGTAGATAGACTACTTCACCAAGTGTCATGAAATTCATGTCTTAGTTGTGGTTCTATAGCTAACATTGTGACTTTAAGTTCTCGAGTCTTTCTGGGATAAACTTGTTGCCTTCATATAATGTGGCTAGTAATGCTTGTATCTACCTCTTATCTCAAAGAATCCCCCCTGAATATTAAATGGAAGATTAAAAGATTATATTATATAAGTGAAAGTTCTTAATTTTTTAGAAATATCTACAGACAGCTAACTATTACTATTATTGTCATTATCAATGACTAGTTATATACCATAAAAGAGAAAAGAGCTAAAACTCCTGGAGGGGTAGAAACTGTATCTCAACTAGCCTATAGCTTTGAACATAGTGCCCTGAACAGAAAAGATGCTTAGAAACTATGGGTGGATCAATGTCCAGGAGAGATCCACAGTGAAATTTATAGACTCATTCCTTTTATTTGTGTTTGAAAGTTAATACATTTAGCTTTAGACACTATGCCATAATTTGAGGTATTGGGTCAGGAAATATTGTCAGAGTATTGCTCCCTAGAGTAGAATTCAAGCAAATCCAAACATAATTTTCAGCTATTGGTAAACACTTAAGCTTTTAATAATGGGGGGAAAAAAAACCAAAAAACATTTTACTCAGAAAGAATGATTGCCTTTGATAGCTGAAGTGTAGTAAAGCCTTAAATAATACATTAACTAATTGCTTGTTCTCTCTGATATTTGCCGTTAATGGTTTTTAATTGTAACATATGAATTTTAATTCGTTTTCTCCCAGAAACCAGAAAAAAGTGAAGGTAAACATGGTGACTGCGACCCCCTCCCAGGAATTAGTCAGGTACACTTTATGTTTTACCTATTTGGATGATATAAATTGAATTCTCTGCATGCGTCCTTGAGTCAAGTTCCTTACTATAGAAACCCAAACTGAGAAAGTTGATTGCACTAGCCACCCTGGGCAGAGTCTTTCTGAACAAACTGTGGCCCTGCATCGTCAAAAATGTACTTGTCAATCTCAGTGTGGTTTTGGTCCCAGTGGGATATCATAGACACAAGCTTTGCCAGCAGGACAGGAGGAAAATTTTAAGATCTCTCCATTATATTTATAGATCTGACCAAAATGTGGGAAGCCATCAGGGTAGCTGAGTCTCCAGCCATAACTAGTCTGAATTCACCAGTGCCTATAAGCTACACCTTGATGGGGATATCAGAGTCTCCATTGCCTGGGGAGTAAAGGAGGGATATTATTCACCTCTTGCCTCACTCCATTTGTTTAAGCTCTGCCCTGGTGAAGCCAACCAGCCAATGTTCCTTTCAGTGCAGCAAATTTTTCTAGTTATCCTCGGCCATGGTGTTAGAACGCCATTTGTGTATACCAATCTCCTACTCAAACATATGCAATGCCTTCCCATCGTTGAGACTTTAAATTCCTTTGTCTGCATTCAGAGCCATCGAGTGTGTGGTTCTGGTTCCGGTTTATCTCTCCCAGGCCCCTGCTCTGACAGCCTGGTTTATACAGTGGTTTCACTGTATTCCATTGTATTCCATTCCTCTGTGTGTCCGGGACTCCTCTAGCAAAAGAGGTTTCTCTCTCACATCCACTTAGCTGAATCCTACTTTCTGACTAAAAACAGGCGCTCCCCTATTTGGAAGGCTTTCCCTTTTTGACCAGATCCTCAGCTTTTGAAGAGCTCTACTTGGAACAGTGTGAGATGAAGGACACCCTTTAGCCATCCAGGTGAGCCAACTCAATCTAGAATCACCTGGTTGGGGAGTGTTGCAGCCAGATGTCACTCACTTTCTGAATTCTACATCTTTTTCAAAGCTAGTGCAAATTTCACCTTTCCCAGCCCATCTTAATGGGATCTCTTTTTCCTCTCAGTGGTTATAAATCTTGTAGATTCCAGATAAAACACACAAAAGATAAAAACTTGCCTATATCAGTATTTCCCAAACCTGAAAAACATATGAACCCCTCAGGTGGAAAAAAAATCCTTTCAGATCCCTAATGTTAACTTAAATTATTTTTATGATGATACTTAAAATATCCAACCATAAAATAAAGCACAAGTCCTGTACATTTTTATATCTTATAAAAAGTTATAGATTAAATGAAACAAAATCTCATAACCAAAATCAAGTTCACAGCATGTCACAGACAATGTCCTTTTGCTGAAATTAATTATGACAGATGATGTCATTTTGCTGAAACTATATCAGCAACAAAAATGTGAATGTGGTTCTGAGTGCCATAGTGAAAGTTCTTCTGGGTTCAGCCAATATGTCGCTTCCTAGCTGATAACCATGGGCAGATAACTTCTCTGAGCCTCAGTTTCCTCATTTGTAAAACAGATCAGTGGCTTCATTATAAAGTTATTATGAGATTAAATATATCTGGAAAGTACTTAACTATAAGACAATTATGAAGAATTAAATAGGATGCCGGGTGGCTCAGTCGGTTAAGCATCTGAATCTTGATCTCAGCTCGGGTCTTGACCTCAGGGTTGTGAGTTTAAGCCCTGCATTGAGCTCCATGCTGGGCAAGAGACCCACTTAAAAAAAAAAAAGAATTAAGTTAAATATGCACATGAAGTCCTCTGCATAGTGTCTGACACATGGTAAGTGTTCACAACTTGTTACCCTTTATTATCACCATTATTATAGTATTTACTATACCACTATTCTAATTTTATAATTAAAAAAAAAACGTAAGTCCTAATCAATTAAGTAACTTTCCATAAGCAACACAAAATACTTTATGTCAGGATGCTCTGTTAAGAGCCTACAATATAGAGAAGAGACATTACAAATTTAGGCTTCTTTCTGGTCATAGATTGAGTCAGTTTGAACAATATTCTAAGAACTCCAGAGCACAATGTTAGTGTTACAAGAGTATTTCATTTCATGTTATTAATTAATTTAGCCTCAGCCTTGTTCCCAAAAGAAGTTGAGACAGCTTTCATATGTGCAATGCAAAAATAAGATAAAATAATCTGGAAGGGGAAACAAAATAAAGAACCAAAAGAGAAGCTAGTAAGAAAGTCAAGGTTAATATCAGTTAGGCCTGTTACATGTTTCAACAAAGTCACTGTAGGTAATGCAAAATTTCAACTTTTCTTTTTTTTAATGTTTGTTTATTTATTTTGAGAGAGACAGATAGAGCGTGAGTGGGGGAGGGGCAGAGAGAGAGGGAGAGAGAGAATCCCAAGCAAGCTCCATGCTGTCAGCACAGAGCCCAGTGCAGGGCTTGACCCCACGAACTATGAGATCATGACTGGAACCAAAGTCAAGAGCTGGATCCAATTTTTCAAGGAACTGAAGCATAAGGGATTTTTCTGCTATGAGTCCTCAAATAGGAACACTATTTGTTGGGGTGTTTTTTATTTCAACAACATTTTTGCTTCAACTCAGTTGTGAGTTTCATGAAAATGGTAACTGCTGCATTCCCCAATACAAGTAAATAACATAATGCCAAAGTTAAAGGTAGTAAAAATCTACTTCCACACTAGATGGACTGCTGCTAATGTAGAGGGACTGTCACTCTTCATGAAACCTCCATAGACATCACTTCTATCGACCGAGTCTTTGGTAAGTGTTGAGTAACATATTTTTAGGCTGATAAAGATTAAAGTAGCTATATTTTGAGAGATTCCTATGGCCACATCATCTAAAGCTTTGTATTACTTATGTCTAATGGTACTGACTAACATTTATTTGGTGCTTTCTACGTGGCAGGTTCTGTGTGACTCTGACTAGTGATTGCCTTGTATCCTTCAGCTCTCCTATTTTACCACAAGGAAACCAACGCTCAGAGAGTTTATCGAGCTTGTCTAGGGTCACAGAGCTAGCAAGTAACAAAGTTGGGATTCCAAGGATTCCAACACAGGTTGGTTTGAACACAAAGTCAGTGTTCTTAATTATCAGCTCATTGCTACAAAGAGTACAAGCTCTTCTTTGAGCTGCTGGGGAGAAACAGGAGGGCAGGACCAGGCAGGTCAGTCCTGTTTCTGTATATCTGTCTGCTGAGTTTTATTATAGTAATGATTACAAACATCTGTTGGACCTACTAAGCGCCACATGCTGTGCTAAGCACTTGAATTGTGGTATCTCATACCATCTACTACTCTGTAAATGAGGTACCAGTATTATTGTCCCCATTCTATAGACGAGGAAACTGAATTCTTAAGATTTAGTAACAGAGTCACACAGGTAGCGGTGCCAGATGTAAAAACAGGTCTCTTTTCAGGGCTGGTCCTATTCTGCATTACTGCTCAGAACTGTGCAGAAAGCCAGGGGAAGGTATTATCATTCTAGGTCCTCATATCTCCCAAGTCATCTGGCCACGCCGCTGTGGGTCCTCGGAAAACTTTGGTTGACTGGCTGACCTGCCAGGAACCCCACCACACAGAGGTTGCGTCCTGGTGGCTTTATACCTCCTTATATAGTTATAAGGAGGTAAAAGGCTATGGATGCAATAGTGATAGGTAATAGATGGTACACAGATAGATAGACTTTCTAGTACCTCTTGACTCAGATATCCTGTTGACACGTGCCCTCTTTAGCAATTCGAACATCATAATTATTGCCCAGTTCGCCCAAACAGCATGCTCTTGTGGTAAGGCTAAAGACTACAAATTTATGTCAGTAATTTTGAACTGGGGACTTTCTCTTTGCTGTGAACAGTGTAAATTTTTTTGATCCAATATTTTTAAACAATGAAGTCGTATGCTAAAAAATTGCGTTTGGTGCTCATTTTCTCGGGAAATGAGTCCCAACTCTTCACTTCTCTTAGTACGTATAGACCTGGCCAAGTTGTCCTCAAACATCCTCTCCCAGCCCTGAATGCTAGCCAAGCTCCAGGGCAGAAGGTAACAGATTTCCAGAATGAAACCTTTCAGCAACAGCAGCCAATCATGTGGGAGTGAAGGAGGCTGTCTCCTACAACTGAAACCACAAGGGAGTTAGAACAGGAGGCAAGATAATTACCTACCTGGACAGCAGCCAGGGAAGCAGCCCGGGCCTCTTGTGAAAATGCCATGGGAAATGTAATGACCACATGTGGTAAGAAGGACCTGGGTTTCCTACCTGATCTGATAAGCAAGGTCAAGGCAGGACGCTGATCCCAGGAACAGAAGGGACTGGTATTTATTACTTATCCAACACTGGCAGCCAGGCAGGCTCGGCACAATACGAGGATCCGTCTGAGCACCTTCCTTAGGGCTTAAGGTTATTCTCTGGGGACCTAAATTTCTGGAGTCTTAATGCTCCCCGTTTCCTTAAGCCTAACCCTTGAAGTTCGGGGCTCTTCAGTGACACGTATAGGAGTGGGAGGCAATGGCTTCACAGATATTGGAAGTTTACCCTGTATCCTCACACATTCATTTCTCTAACCTTCCTCTCTCTCTTTCCTGTCTTTCAGTTGCTCATCCTTCAGGCCATGGCTTAGATGTCTCTTCCCTGATCCCACACGAGTGGATAGGGGATTATCTTGGGGGGAATGCATCTTCTGCCATAGCACTCACATCACTGAACTGTGAACCATTTCTCTCACTAGACTGGAAGTTTTGTACAGTCAGGGACTGTTCAGTATTTTATTCAAAGGTGGTGTCCCCAGTACAATGTCTTCTAGAAGACATGGTTTCTGTGATGACAAATTAACTTATACACATATCATAGGTAGGGATATGATGTCTGCATAATGTGGAAGTCTCACTGGTTTGTAGACAGTATGCTCTAACACTTATCTTTTTGTGTGTCACCAAACAGCAGCCAATGTAGACTAACCCAGCAACTCTAATAAGTCACAAAAGAATACAGTGCTGAAGCCAGGGCCCAGTGCCTCAGTGTCTGTGATCCCCATTTACCCACTCACAGACCTTTAGGCTTCCTGCCTGAATCATTTCAGTCCCATCTACTTCTATTGGGGTCACTTGCAGAAGATTCCAGCACCTGCCTGTCACTTTCTGCATCTCTCTGACTGAGGGTATTCTCTGTCTTCCAAGAAAGATTGCTTGGTTTGGATATAACACAAGAAGTGCCAAGGAATTAGTGGCCCAGGAATGATCTACAACTTGACAGGGTCCCACTTGGGGGCTACGTCCCAGGTACTCAGGGTGGTTCTGCTCACTGATGCCACTTAGTAAGGTGAAGCAACTTTCCTTCCTCCCTTGTCTCATTATCATGGTCCCTCGCTGTTCTTCCTGGGATCATCTCCCAATCGACGACTTGCACCAAAATCCTGTTCTCAAGGTCCGTATGGGAGGAAAGCTCAATGAATACGCCTCATTCTTCCTCTTGACTTTGTCTTCATGCTATCTTGCAAGCGCTCTGGTTCCAAAACTGCCTAGGTTTTGAATGGTCTGATCCAATCTAATTTTACCTCCAAGTCCTTTTATCTTTCTAGTGTGTGAGTTTACAGGATATGAATGTTTTTAGCAATGCATATATTGTATTACAGCATAACCATCTGTGTTTAGCAAGGTATGTAGCATTCAAAAGTTGATCAATAAATATTTGGTGAGGGACACCTGCCTGGCTCAGTTGTTGGAGCATGCAACTTTTGATCTTGGGGCTGGAAGTTTGAGCCCCACACTGAGTGCAGAGATTACTTAAGTAAATTAAATACATACATACATACATACATACATAAATATTTGGTGAATAGATGAATGGCTGAATAAGAATTCTAGTTGTCCCACCTAACTTTAGAGAAGCCCCAATTTGTATGTGAGAGAACCTTCCATTTATAACTAAGACACCAATTCCTTTGTCCACCAATATTTTCAGCAGTGCTTTGTTACAGTGATTGCCCATCTTATTGGATTTAATTATGTATCATTAAGATATGGGGAGAAACCTTTAAATGAAGGAAAATATAAAAAAAAAACTTTCCTCACAATTTAAATGTGTATAATTCATTATCTCTAGCTACATATTTATTTCTGTAGAAGTACCACAACCTATAAATTGGATGGTGGCTATTTTGCTATCTGCATGTAGATTGTTCTTATTCCTGCTATTTCTAAATTTTAAACACATTGTTCAGTGACAACATGCTATTATAAAGAGTACAGTCAATTTATACAATTTAAGTAAATATATTTCAGCCAACAGGATTCAACTGATCCACTAAACTCCACAGAGCAGTCAGTTAATCAGCACATAGGGAACTGAGTAAACATTTTACATGGAAACGACTATACTGTAAATCATGGGAAGATACAGAAAAGTAGAAAATGACTATAATTTAGGTTTTTCATGGTGACCTTTAAATATTCTGCCCTTCTGGGGCATCTGGGTGGCTCAGTTGGTTAAACATCTGACTCTTGATTTCGGCTTAGATCATGATCTCATGGTTCATGAACCATCAAGCCCCGTGTTGCATTCTTCACTGACAAGGAGGAACCTGCTTGGGATAGTCTGTCTGTCTGTCTGTCTGTCTCTCTCTCTCTCTTTCAAAATAAATAAACATTAAAAAGTCATCCAGCCCTCTTTTTCCCAGAAGTATGCAAGCCCTGTTTTGGGGGTTGAATGATGTGGTACCCATAATAAATAACATTCTCCACCTTCAAAGGACTTTCATTTAATGGGAATGATAGACACAGGTGGGAAGGGCAACAAATTGAGATGATGATACAAGCAGCACAGACCAGTTTTCTCCCAAACTCTGTGCCCTGTGTGTCCCAGGGGTTCGTTGGGAGCCGAGAGGAGTGCAGAGTGTGGGGGACTTCCCAGAGATCCACTTGCTTTTACAAATTGGGCTTATATATAATATTTCTTTTTCTTTCTTTTTTCTTTCATGTTGAGAACTGCAGACAGAATCAATGGGAGCAATGAATTGGAGGAAGGAGCTGGGTCCGGGGCATCTCTGTGAGCTATGGTTGTGTAGGAAAACATTTTGAGAGGGAACAAGGAGAAAGAGACTTAGATGGGCCTTGAAAGAGGGGTGAAATCAGGACAAGTGAAAGAAGGGAAATGTTAGGCCAGTAATGAGACCCATCCTTATAGATACACCCAAGGACAAGGACAGGGACTTGCAATTAGCAAGTTAATGCTGCCACCTCCCAAAACACCACACCAAACCAAACCCAAAGCACCTACCACCTGAAATATCTAGATACTCAAGGCCAAGTGTGCTTAACTGGAACTTTCCAACTGTTTTCAAAAATTACAAATGTTTTCACTTTGTTTATAATCACTCCTTGCTTGAAAGCAGTAGGCAACAAACAGAGGTCTGGGGAGTCAGACATTCCTGGGCTAAAATCCTGCCTTTGAAACTTACAAATCCTCAACCTCTTAATGTATTCGTTTCCTCATTTGTAAAATGCAGAAATACCACCAAATGTGCACTATAATTATGCAAATAAGGGATGTAAAACACTGCACACTGAGTCCTAGCTTTTTGTGTGCTTTTTGAACATGAGTGAAAATAAGTTAGTGTGTTGTAACTTTTATGTCTACAGATTTTTAACCATTCACCAGGGTATAACGCCTGCTAAATGAGAGTGATAGGGGCCCTCGTGCTTCCTCTAATGGGGAGGAGCAGAAAAATATATGCAGAAATATAAAGTACCATAGTGTTAATGCTGTGTGTAATAGAGGATCAAAAAAGTGATTGATTTTTCATAAGGAGCCCACCATGCTATTTTGGGTATCTGTGCATTTGCACATGCCATTTCTTTTTATTTACTCTCTGCTCTTTTCCACCTAGGTGGGGGGCTTCTCAGATGTTAATGTGCATATGAATCCCTGGGAATCTTTTTAAAATGCAGATTCTGGTTCTGTAGGTCTGGATAGTGCCCTACATTCTGAATTTCCAGCAAGTTCCCACATGATGCCATGTTGCTGGTCTGTAGATCCTGCTTTGAATAACTAGGACTTAATTACTAATTTTCAGTCCTCAAGTCCCTTCCTCTGGTTTCGGCCTCCTTGTAGGAGGGCTTTCTAATCAACTTGACATTGTCTCAGTCTTCGGGAACATTCTAAGCAATTGCAGCTTCAAGATAAGTCTTCTACCACTAGGATTACCAGATCAAACCCGAGATTTCCAGGTACATTTGACTTTCAGATAAATAGCCAGAAATTTTTAGTATTTTGCATAGAACATCCTTATGCTAAAAGAATATTTGTTCTTTATCTGAAATTCAAATTTACCTTGGTATCCTTTACTTTTATTTGCTAAATCTGGCATTGCTTCCTACCACCTTCCCCTCCCACCTCACTCCAGCCCCTACAATTAGATTGCTACTCCTCAACCTCGGTTACACACAAATCCCAGAGCAGGCACTGTCCACACCACCATGGTAACTTGGGAATACTTCTCATTTTTCACTTAGTGCGCAGAGATGAGCTCAGTGTTCATTACGTGTTTGTCTTCCTGTGAGCTCCTTAAGCATAAATACATCTTCACCTGTGTCTCCCCAGTTTCTGGCAGAATACAAGATGTGCAATAAAGGTTTGCCAAATGTAAGTAAGCTGAATGAACTCAGTTCCTGATTCAGCTGCTTTGGTTGATGGTAGAAAAATGGCTTTGGCAGAGGTTAGAGGGCTTTAGGGTCAGGGCAGGGCTGTGGTCAAAGAGAAACACATTGATCTTCTTTTTAGCAAAGATCTTCATTCAAGAAAAAAATCTTGATTAATCCAATCCAGGAATATCTGTCCACATATTAGAACCAAGTTCTCTCTCTCTCTTTTTTTTTTTTTTTCAAGTTTTATTTATTTTTGAGAGACAGATCATGAGTTGGGGAGAGGCAGAGAGAGAGGGAGACACAGAATCTGAATCGGGCTCCAGGCTCTGAGCTGTCAGCACAGAGCCCGATGCGGGGCTCAAACCCACAGACCATGAGATCATGACCTGAGCCAAAGTCAGACGCTTAACCAACTGAGCCACTCAGGTGCCCCCAAACTAAGTTCTCTCTTAATTCCAGCTAGACTAAGGACACACTTTACCATGCCCCAAATAAATTGTCCCCACGTCTCCACTTAACATTTCTTCTGAAGACCCCTCTGCTTATTGCCTCCCACCCTCCTCTTAATTTGCCAGGGAACTAAAATCACACTCATTTGGATAACTATTGTGTGACACTTATTTTTTGCCCCTTTAGTGATCTGTAGTGGAGAGTGGCCTCGCCTTATAGAAACAAACCAAACCAAAGGATACAGGGACTTTAAGCGCCTTCTGATATATCGGCTGAAGTGGCTACGCCAGCCCTCCCTTCCACATGCTTGTCTGACATCTTCTTTGCTAAATACTAGAAACCCTTGAGTGTGTCCTGAGAGACGTGACCATTTCCAATCTGTGCTATCAACATTCGGCGGCTCTGCCTCATGGATCTGCGAGCAACTCCAAGGACTATGAGAACTGCTGCTACCCAGGTGCCACAATTTGGACGGCCCATGTCTGCAGGAAGGAGGAGCTTAGACAGGACTACCCTCTGCTTATCTCTAGGGCTGTCGCCATCTTCCAGCCAGATGGGGCTATGACGAGGTTGTTGCTCTGTGGCCGTCCTGGCGTTCTCCTTCACGGAAGCTGACATGGTGGACCGATGCCTCCAAAACTACGCGAAGTCATGGAAAGCCTGTCGCAAGCAGAAATTTCATTTTAATTCATTATTCAACATTTACACAAGCTTAGGTTCATTTGGTATATATAATAGCTAGCAAGCCAAGTTTCTTTTATGAAAACCGGGAATCCAAACATAGAGTAATTACTCTGAGGAGGGAAAAACCACCGCCGATCAAATAGTGCCACTCTAAATATTGACATGATGTACTTTCTGCTCTGGGTTAACCATTTGGATCCCATTGGCCTCCAAGTGTAATGTTGTGCATTCAAAAGAGAAAGGCATTCGATGTAGGAAAATGATAAGGGGAAGATTGGAAATCTGAGCATTGGCCCAGGTGGCAGGAATGAAATGTTCATTGTGGTCAGAGGGAAGAAAGAAGAGTATAGATCACATTTGCAAGGCATGATGGTCATAGCCACCATTATTGGTACTCTTTGGTTATCAGCCCCTGTGTTGAATGCTTTATATGCGTTCACTTTTTCACTATTCACAAAAAGTCTTCTGGGAAATTGTACAATATCCATTTTACCCCATCACCCATGAGGTCTACATGAGCAGCCTGTGCACAGCTACTGTTACCAAATAGAGGCCTTCAGGTCAGAGGAAATTAACTTCCAACATCCCCTTGCTCTGGACGTCTCTATCAGCCCACCTCTGTTAACATTTGCTTCGTATCTTATTTTTTCCTCATAACAATTTATGTTGAGCACCTTTTCATGTCAAGAATGTTCTCGTGAGAACTCCAGACCCTGGCTGAACCCAGGATGGAAGTGCTGGATGCCTGTCCACAAGGTAAGAATGCTTTCTGATCCCAGAGAGGCAGCAACTTTGGGTGAAAATAGTCATCTTCTAAAACAATCAGTTCTGCTTTTTTGTTTTGTTTTCTTTTAAGAAGTCAGATCCCCAAGAGGATATCACAGTGGAAAGAGAATCCCAAAAACATTTATTCCAGGAAAAAAACTTGGTGTCACATGCTCCATGCTCCAATACCCTTATTATACCAGTGAAAATTCAGGTTTGGAGATGTGAAAAGCATGCCGACATCCACATAAACAGTTAGACTTCAACTTAATCTGTCCTCTTATCCACCACTCTTCTCCCTGATTTCTCTCATGGAGACACTGGTAACTGGAGAACCAAACTAATTTGAGTCTTAAAACCCAGGTATTATTTATGAGAGTCCTCCCCTGAGGAAGAACCTAAAACTAAGAATGCTCAGCACTCAATCCCATACGGACGTGAAAATCCAACCAGCAAGCTCAAAGCCAGAGTACTGTCTGCTCCCTGCTGAGCAAAGTCTCCCTCTTCCACCTTATTACTGAGTTTCAGGGGCATCGGTAACAATGTCCACCAGCCTATGGAGATGTAGACTCCCCCATTGCCAGGCATGTGGGGCTGTTGAAACGTGTGACATTGATAAGGAAACAAAGGGGTTTTTTTTTTCATCTAATAGGGTACACTTTTATTAGAAGCTACACATAGTTACTATCTAAATTAAGAAGATAAAGATAATGAAATAAAATCTAAGGACATCTAAAATTTTTAAATCTCACCCCCCAGTGGCAATTACTATCAATATTTTGTCTATCTTCCTATATATTTATCTTTGGTTATATGTGTGTATGTATGTTTCTCTTTATTTAAATATATTTCTCCTACAAAAAGAAGATAGTATTTTATTTACTATTTAATCACTGTTTAAAATTTTTTTTTACATTTATTTTTGATAGAGAGCACAAGAAAGGGAGGGGCAGAGCGAGAAGGAGACAGAGAATCCAAAGAAGGCTCCAGGTTCCAAGCTGTCAGCACAGAGCTTGATGCGGGGCTGGAACTCACAAACCATGAGATCATGGCCTGAGCTGAAGTCAGACACTTAACCGACGGAGCCACCCAGGTGCCCCCTATTTAATCACTTTTTAATTAATAATAGCACATTTATTTCCATGTCAATGAATGTACTTCTCTAATCTATTCTGATGGATACAGAACATTTTATTATCATGTATTTAATTCATCTGGTAATCATTTGCTGAATGCCTACTGTATGAACCCCAGTACAGTGCTGAGTATCAGGGACACACAAGTTGAGTAAGGCAGTTAGCACCCCATCCCTCATGAAGTTACATCCTATACGATACTCCCAATTTGCTTCCTGACACTAGTCAAGATTTCAAGGATTGAACTCTTAGGTCTATGGAGCAGGGGCAGTAACTGGTGTGCAAGATGCTGTGAGAGCAGCCTGAGGACACAGTTACCAAAGGCCCACAGATCTTTAGAATTGGTTTCCAGTTCTAAGTATAAGTAAGACATTCTTACATCTCTCCTCCTCTTATGTTCCTTATCTTACTATAGAGTCTAATGCATAGCAAGTACTCAGTAAATTTTATAGATTGATTGAAAATCAATTATTGTTATCTGAATACATGAATCTGCAATCTACTTGTTAAATATGCATTTTATGGGTTCCTGGGTGGCTCAGTCAGTTAAGTGACTGACTTCGGCTCCAGTCATGATCTCACGGTTCCCACACTGGGGCTCTCTGCTGTCAGCATACAGCCCACTTTGGATCCTCTGTCCCCTATTACTCTCTGACACTCTACCGCTCACTCTCTCCCTCTCTCTCGAAAATAAATAAACATTTTAAAAAATTAGAATTATGGGGGCGCCTGGGTGGCTCAGTTGGGTGAGTGGCCAGCTTCTGCTCAGGTCATGATCTTGTGGTTCGTGGTTCGAGCTCTGCGACCGGCTCTGTGCTGACAGCTCAGAGCCTGGAGCCTACTTCGGATTCTATGTCTCCCTCTCTCTCTGCCCCTCTCCTCACATTCTGACTGTCTGTCTTTCTCAAAAATGAATAAACATTAAATTTTTTTTTAATTAAAATTATACAAAGAACAAATATTGTTGAAATGTCAATACTACCCAAAGCAATCTACATATTCAGTGTAATCCCTATCAAGGTAACACCAGCATTCTTCGCAGAGCTAGAACAAATAATCCTAAAATTTGTATGGAACCAGAAAAGACCCCAAATAGACAAAGCCATCTTGAAAAAGAAAACCAAAGCAGGAGGCATCACAATCCCAGACTTCAAGCTATACTACAAAGCTGTAATTATCAAGACAGTATGGTACTGGCACAAGAACAGACACTCAGATCAATGGAACAGAATACACAACCCAGAAATGGACCCCCAAACGTATGGCCAACTAATCTTTGACAAAGCAGGAAAGAATATCCAATGGAATAAAGACAGTCTCTTCAGCAAGTGGTGCTATAAAGCTGGATAGCAACATGCAGAAGAATGAACCTGGACCACTTTCTTACACCATACACAAAAATAAACTCAAAATGGATGAAAGACCTAAATGTCAGGCAGGAAGTCATCAGAATCCTCGAGGAGAAAGCAGGCAAAAATCTCTTTAGTCTTGCCCACAGCAACTTCTTACTCAACACATCTCCGGAGGCAAGGGAAACAAAAGCAAAAATGAACTACTGGGACCTCATTAAAATAAAAGGCTTCTGCACAGCAAAGGAAACAATCAGCAAAACTAAAAGGCAACCGACAGAATGGGAGAAGATATTTGCAAATGACATATCAGATAAAGGGTTAGTATCCAAAATCTATAAAGAACTTATCAAACTCAACACCCAAAAAGCAAAGAATCCAGTGAAGAAATGGGCAAAAGACATGAAGAGACACTTCTCCAAAGAAGACATCCAGATGTCAACCAACACATGAAAAAATGCTCCACATCACTCATCATCAGGGAAATACAAATCAAAAGCACAATGAGATACCACCTCACACCTGTCAGAATGGCTGACATTAACTCAGGCAACAACAGATGTTGGTGAGGATGCAGAGAAAGAGAATCTCTTTTGCATTGTTGGTGGGAATGCAAGCTGGTGCAGCCATTCTGGAAAACAGTATGGAGGTGCCTCACAAAACTAAAAATAGAACTACCCTATGACCCAGGAATTGCACTACTAGGCATTTATCCACAGGATACAGGATACAGAACCCAAATGTCCATCGATGGGATGAATGAATAAAGAAGATGTGGTATATACACACAATGGAGTATTACTCAGCAATCAAAAAGAATGAAATCTTGCCATTTGCAACTACATGGATGGAACTGGAGGGTATTATGCTAAGTGAAATTAGAGAAAGACAAAAGTCATCTGACTTCACTCATTTGAGGACTTTAAGAGACAAAACAGATGAACATAAGGGAAGGGAAACACAAATAATATAAAAACAGGGAGGGGGACAAAACAGAAGAGACTCATAAATACGGAGAACAAACTGAGGAGAACAATACTGGAGGGGTTGTGGGAGGGGGGATGGACTAAATGGGTAAGGGGCACTAAGGAATCTACTCCTGAAATCATTGTTGCACTATATGCTAACTAATTTGGGTGTAAATTTTAAAAAATTAAAAATAAATAAATACATAAATAAATAATAAAAAAATAAAGTGAAGAAAAAATAAAATTAAAATTATGGAAAAAAACTAATGTGCATTTTAAAATAATGTATTCCCCGGCAGTTTAATGTTAGCAAGCAGAGAACACTGCACAGAAGTTCCCTTACTATACTTTATACTGTACTGTCATAGTCTATTCAATGCTAAACTATCCTAGTCTGATCTATACTTTTACTATGCTATGTTACTATGTTTAGTACCATGTGATTAGCTTGTCACGTAATTGGTCTACTTTTGCCCTAGCGGCAAGTCTACAAAAAAACAAAAATGCTTTTCTATTCACTACCCTGGGTGGGTAGGATGGCATTACCCCCTTTTAAATATGGGAAAGTGAAACCCAGAAACATGAGGTCGTCTGCTGATTATCCCACACTGGGAGTATTAGAGCCTGAGCCAGAATACAGGCTCATGCTCCGCTTGGCCCTTTAGCTACAGAGCATTAGTAGCAAAGCAGTTAAATTCAAATAAAAAACAAAGCAAACCTGCCAGAGTGGAGGAATGAGTGACAGCAGAACTTTCTCAGTCCAGGGTGTGGCAGAAAGAGTAAGAGTTTTAGAATCATAAGGAAGTAGGTTCAGATCCCAGCTGCATCACTTCACTTGCAAGCGCTGTTACTCTAATACATTTCTCAGTTTCTGGGGCTCTGTTTCATTATCTGTAAGTAGGGACTTGCAAAGGTCTGGTGAGAATTGAAGACAACGTATGTATAAGTGCCTTACATGGGGCCTGTGCATGGTAATGCTCAAAAGGAAAATGCTATTGTTGATAGCATCATCATCGTTATTACTATTATTATTAATTTTTCTGTAAGAGGGAAAATGTTCCCTTCCACAATCCTTTATTAGAATATTCAGAAGCCGAAGAAGTTTGGTACTGCTCATCTGCCATGGGGCTCTGTTTACATCTTGAATTACTCAAATGAAATGTAAAAACAGCTTCACTGCATCTTAAAGTGCTCATTACTTTAATTCAAATAGCACAGAGTTCCCCTCAAAATAAATGACTCTGTCCATCTGTTTATTTCCCTCTGCTAAACTGATTTCCTGCTTTTCTTGGGCTGGTGAGAAACACTTCAAAGACAGCTGATGTAAACTAAGTAGGGAAGTCTACAGCCCACACCACTGGGCTCCGGAGAGCCTCAGCCAGCCCGCGGGGAGCAGGCATCATCAGCACATTATCCAGTCTGTACATGTCTCGATGTCCACAGTCCCGGGCTGCGTCACTCCCGAGGTCCGCTTTAGGGAAGAATTTGTCTGGATGCCAGTTTGGCCATTTTTTTTTACGTCAGTTTCATTTTGTATGCTTGAATATAATTTTATTTTTGTCATCCTTTACATCATTACTGTCATAGGACACAATTTAAATCAAAATATTGATGATAACACATAATTAAACGATTTTGTGTAAGGGCCAGAAAAATAAATTTTATGAAATTGATGCGTAATAATTTATGAAATGTGCGTGTCAGTATTTTATTGCTCTCCCAAGCGCTGAAAGCCTATCAACAGATCACCCAGACACGTACGATCATTAAATTACTTGTCTTCAATACATTTCTTATTTTTAGGTCTATGAGACTATAAATTTTCACATATTTTTAAGTCCCATCATTATTTGTCAAACTATACCTGATTTAACTGTTGGTGAAATAATTGATCCCTTTAAATACAGATGGTCCCCAACTTAACAATGGTTCAGCTTACAGTTTTTTGACTTTACTATGGTGTGAAAGTGATACATATTCAGTACAGACCATACTTCATATTTTGACTTTGGCTCTTGTCCCAGGCTGGTGATCGGCGTAGGGTCTTGGTGACACTGGGTGGGTGGCCACAGCTCCCAGGCCGCCATGCCATCACGGGGGTAAAGAACGGAGACACTCAAAACCATTCTGTACCCAGACAACCACTCTGTTTTTCACTTTCAGGAGAGTATTCAGTAAATTACAGGAGACATTGAATACTTTTTTTAAAAAAAACAGCCTTTGCTTTAGAGGATTTTGCCCAACTGTAGGCTGACCTAGGTTTTCCAAGCATGTTTAAGGCAGGCTAGGCTGAGCCGTGTTGTTGGGTGAGGTAGGAGTATTAAATGCATTTTTAACTTACAGTATTTCGACTTACGATGGGTTTATCAGGAGGTAATCTGGATACAGAGGAGTATCTGTATTTAGACTTGTTATATATGGGCCTCCACTTACATTGTTGCCTTTACCCCAGCAAATGTTAGGGCAGGCCTGCTTCTGGCTAACGGTGACCACAGTGATTATGTTAGTCCAAGGGGCAGGACTGGACTGACCAGGAAGACTGAGAGTTTCTGACAGATTAATTGCTTCTTTTATGACTTTTACAGAGAACTGGCCCTTCTGTTTGTGATTGTAAATCTCAATAAAATGTACAGGGTCCTCAGGCTGGTAAATTCTTTTTTTTTTTTTTTTTTTAATTTATTTTTGAGAGAGAAAGTGAGACCAGGAGAGCAGAGAGGGGCAGAGAGAGAGGAAGACAGAGGATCTCAAGCAGGCTCCACACGGTCACTGCAGAGCCCGATGTGGGCCTCCAACTCACACACTATGAGATCGTGACCTGAGCTGAAGTCCTACACTCAACTGAGCCACCCAGATGCCCCTCAGACTGTTAAATTCTTAAGTGCTGCCTTATTCTTCTTGATTTTTGTAAAACAATGGTAGAGTTCAGTAGTTATGACAGAGACTATAGAGCTTACAAAGCCTATCACTATCAAGCTGAGTAATTCCTAAACAGTTTTATAACATGTAGATTTTCCTGTTTGAGTTAGGAAAATAATTACCTAAAATCTTACCATTTTTTCCACAAGTCACTTCTTTTTATTTTTTGTTATGCCACCTTAGTCCATATCATTTGCATTACTAAAAATAATAGTACATTTTAAATTCTAACCTAGTTAGACTTCTTTTTTTCTTTAAGCTTTATTTCTTTTGAGAGAGAGAGAGAGAGCAAGCATGAATGGGTGAGGGGAAGAAAAAGGAGGAAGAGAGAATCCCAAGCAGGCTCTGCACTAGGCTGTCAGCACAGAGCCCGATATGGGGCTCAAACTCATGAACCGTGAGATCATGACCTGAGCAGAAACCAAGAGTTACATGCACCACCCAGGCGCTCCTAACCTAGTTAGAATTCTTATATTCTATTTTTTTTTTCTGCTTAACGTTGTGGTATAAGTAATTTTTCCATGTTGTTACAGAATCACCACAAATGACTACAAAAATGTCTATCAATTGCTAGATACTATTTTATTTAATCATTTTCCTTTTGAAAGTTTTTGTTGGTTGTTTCTAAATCCTTGCAGTTAAAAAATTCTGAAATAGGGCACCTCAGTGGCTCATTTGGTTAAGCATTAGACTTTGGCTCAGGTCATGAAATCTTAGTTCCTGAGTTCAAGTCCCACATCAGGCTTGCTGCTGTCAGCACAGAGCCTCCTTCAGATCCTCTGTCCCCCTCTCTCTCTGCCTGCTTCGGATCCTCGTCCCTCTCTGTCTCTGCCCTTTCCCTGCTTGCTCTCTCTCTCAAAAATAAACATTTTTAAATGCTGAAATATATTATCCTCCTTCTCCCTGCCTGGCCTTATTTGGGAGATTATTTAATAGAACTAGTAGTAAAGTAGTAGTAGAAAAAGAAGTATTCCACAAGAACCCTTAGCAATTACATTTTGGAATTTAGAATCATTTAGATTTTGGAAAGGCTGTATGGTGAGTATACTGTGTATCATGTTTCAGTGTCTGAAAACAGCACCCCATAATCGATCCCATTGATATTTCAATAGTGAGATGTATGAATATACACCCTAAGTAGGGGAAATAAAGGCTGTAAATATCTTTTCATCAGTTTAGGTCAGGTTTTGCTATCTAATGAGTTCAGCTCAGGTCAGTTATTGCTGCCAGATGAGTTACAGAAAAACTTTTCAGAGCTTTTCAGACGTGGAATTGAAAATAAGAGATTGGAGACTAATAGTAACTGTAATTAACATTAGCTGCCTTGAATTTAGAATTTATTATTAAGAACCAGGTACCATAAGAAGCCCTTTTAAAACAGCAGAGATCTGTATTTTACTTCACGTGAAAATTTGAAAACCTTTTTCTCTTAAGAAGCAAGAAAAGTCTACTCATAGTTATTTATACAAATGTAATTTTTGGTCTCAGTGCTATCATATCATATTAGTAGTAGTTATTGGGTGTATTATGTTTACTGCGTTTATCTATTTGAGATATCTTCCTTGTTTTTTCAAAACTTTTATTCTAGTATTTCAGAAGGATGACATTTTTATCCTAATGGCTACTTTTATTTGTATTAATACTTTTTCTAATGTCCTTACTTATTGTCTTCCCTGGTTGCAGTGGTATCATGTAACATCTCTCACCTACACAACAACCAGTGATCCTATTCAAAGTTCTCTCTTTTTCCTCTCTTCTGTTTTTCATGCTCTTTAATTTTGCATTCTTTCTGCTCTATTAGAACACAGAATGTTTACATCACACTCTTTGACCTTCAATATTCTGAGATCTGGCACATTGAAAACTGTTTTCATATGGCCTCAATAGTGGAAGGACAGTATAGCTGGATTCAATAGCCTTGGTTTATACTTTCTTCCTCAACCTTACTGAAAATGCTGGTTCACTGTTTCCTTGCTTTGTACATAGTTTTATGAAACATATAGCATTCTGATCCTTTTGCCTTTGGTAATTTATTTTATCTTCTTACCTGAAGGCCTTAAAGAGTTTTATCTTTAAAGTCAAATGGTTTTACCAGGGTCTTTCTCAGATGTCCAAGTCATTTTCCACAGTACTCAGTGAACACTGATTCAGGTCTGCTTTTATTTATGGGAAGTTTTCTTGGGTTTTAGTATTAAATATTACATACTATCTGTTGTTTCCAGTTTCTTCCTCAGGGACACTAGTTACACTTACGCTCAATCTCCTTTGCCTGACTTCTATTTCAACCATTTTCTCTCTGGAACTGTGTTGCTTCTTTCTTAATCTTATTTCATTCTCATGGTTGTTTATCTGCTGGCTTAAGTGCCCTTTATGAAGTCCTTATTTCTGATTAGCTCTTGCTTTTTTTCTTCTATTTCTTTTTTTAAAAGTTTATTTATTTATTTTGAGAGAGACAGAGAAAGAGAACACATGAGCAGGAAAAGGGAACGGAGAGACGGAGAGAGAGAATCTGCTATGAGGACAGAGCCTGATGCAGGGCTCAATCACACGAACTGTGAGATCATACCTGAGCCAAAACCAAGAGTCAGTTACTCAGCCGATGAAGCCACCCAGGTACCCCTTTTTCTTCTGTTTCTTTCCTGAGTTCCAGTAACTCATGTTTCATTCTTTCTTTTTCTGTCTATGTGTGTTCTTAGTTTTTGTATTTTGTATTCAAGGTGTTTTGAGGGATTTTTTTTTCATGTCTCTGAATCTTGTTTGAGGATATTTAATTCCATTTAGAATGAGGTGTTAAAGTTTACTTCAGCTTCATGGTTCATTGAAATGGAGAATTTTCATCAGCAGAAGAGTTTTATTCACATCATCTTACTTTTTACAGTAACTTTGTGTAGATGTAGTATGCTTTTTTGTTGGTCATATTCATTTCATTAACAAGAGTTCTTAGCTTGAGAACAACACTCTCTGTCAGTTTTGTGTTCTTTGTAGTAGGTTATTTTAATGATGATTTTTTTTGTTGGGCAGAGGAAGGGCAAGAGTTGCATGTTTTGTTTCTCTTTTATTTCTTCAGAATCCTTAATTCTCCTCTTCTTTCCTGATTTCTCTTAACTGCACCATCACCAAGGGATGTTTTTCTAATCACAACGCATTTGAAGGTTGCAGAGTTCTCTTTTTCCTAGTAATGCAGAAGATGGTTTTTGTGTATTTTTATTTCTTCTCTTTGGTGATTTTCTGTTTGGGGGATGAAGGAGGAAAAGAAGATTGATAATCAGATGTATACCATTTTTCTGCAAACCTGGAAGTCCCAACTATTCATTATGACACTTTTGAAAGTATGTAACATCTTTTTATTGATCCAACAATGAAGCCAACAATGAGAGGTTCTTAAAGATGTAATTCCATATTTCCTGCTTGCATAGTTACATCATGGATATTGCCTTAAATATTCATTCTCAGTGATATGAAACACCTACTAGCCAACCTGTTTTCCTTTAAGTTAAAGTTCCAGGCATGATTTAACATAAATTTGTTTATAATCTAATGAGGTATCATACCACATTGCTATTATTTGCTTTTGCTATTCAGTTATAATACATTATTGTTTCTATTTAGTGGCTTTATAAGGACTTGTCAGGTTTTAGTACTCGAATATTTGTGCAAGTCACAAAATCTCAGTGTTCATCTAGCAATCCAGAGGAAGAGCAAACAATCTGGCGGCGTTGCTACCATTCTCATGGGCTAAATTTCTCTCCCCCTGCCTGCCCTTCACCAAGAATCAATGGTATTAAGATTAATGTTCTTAATTTTTCATATTAATGATATTAAATACTTATGTTATAAATATACTATCAGGAGAAGAGGCACATTAAGTTATTAATATCAATAAACAGTTCAACACCAGAGCAAAGCTCCGAGAAAATGAGGCTTAGGACTAATGAGGCTGTGCTGTTAAAACATTGAAGGCGCTAAAAACAATAGCAAAACCAACATAAAAGTAATAGCAGTAGCAACAGTGGTAGTATTGGCTAACATGCATTAGGTACCTACTCTAGGCACAGGGTATACTAATCACTTTCCAGAATCCCATCCTTTTGACGTTCTTAGGAGGTAGTTTTATCATTATTTCTCTTTTACAGATAAGGAAGCAGAACTTTAAAGAAACAAAATCACTTCTCCAAGATACAAAAGAAATGTAGAATTGATGGTTACAAATGATCTCATTTAATCCTCATAATAATACTATGAAGAATTGACTATTATTATTCCCATTGTACAGATAAGATACTGGAAACTCAGAGAATAAAGTATTCAACTTAAGAAACTTAAGAATTAGTTAAAAATACACACACAAAAAACAAATAACACAAAGACATGTCAAAAAAGGAAACTTTTTAAATCACTCATATTTCCACCATTCTGTGGTTACTAATGTGAATATTTTGCTGTCTCTCCATTCAGTAAATACACAAATACACACATGGGATCATACTAAATGAACAATTTGTAAACTCTTACAATAACTATGTGAAAATTACATGTGCATGTATTATTCCTACAATTTTCTTTTGCCCATTATTCAGGTTGTTTCTTTTGTATATGTTTGTTTTTAAATAATTCTGCAATGAATATCATAGGAGACAAATTTTTGTACAGTCCTAATAACCTCCCCTGGATTTCATCCTTAAAGTTTATTTCTTATTCAAAAAGTATTTCAGTGCTTAAAAGGTTTAATATTTAATACTTAAATTGCATTTCTAGGGGTGTCTGGGTGATTCAATGAGTGTCCAATTCTTGATTTCAGCTCAGGTCATGATCCCAGGGTCATGAGATTGAGTCCTGCATCAGGCTCCACACTGAGCGTGCTGCCTGCTTAAGATTCCCTCCTTCTCTCCCTTTGCCCCTCTCCTGCATTCATTCACACCCCCTCTCTCCCTCAAAAAAAAAGTTGCATTTCTCTTTTTTTTTAATATGAAATTTATTGTCAGATTGGTTTCCATCCAACACCCAGTGCTCATCCCAACAGGTGCCCCCCTCAATGCCCATCACCCACTTTCCCCTCCCTCCCACCCCAACAACCCTCAGTTTATTCTCAGTATTTTAGGAGTCTTTTATGGTTTGCCTCCTTCCCTCTCTAACTTTTTTTCCCCTTCCCTTTCCCCTCCCCCATGGTCTTCTGTTAAGTTTCTCAGGATCCACATAAGAGTGAAAACATACGGTATCTGTTTTTGTCTGTATGGCTTATTTCACTTAGCATAACACTCTCCAGTTCCATCCATGGTGCTACAAAAGGCCAGATTTCATTCTTTCTCATTGGCAAATAGTATTCCATTGTGTATATAAACCACAATTTCTTTATCCATTCATCAGTTGATGGACATTTAGACTCTTTCCATAATTTGGCTATTGTTGAAAGTGCCGCTATAAACATTGGGGTACAAGTGCCCCTGTGCATCAGCACTCCTGTATCCCTTGGGTAAATTCCTAGCAGTGCTATTGCTGGGTCATAGGGTAGATCTATTTTTAATTTTTTGAGGCACCTCCACACTGTTTCCAGAGCGGCTGCACCAGTTTGCATTCCCACCAACAGTGCAAGAGGGTTCCCGTTTCTCCACATCCTTGCCAGCATCTATAGTCTCCTGATTTGTTCATTTTGGCCACTCTGACTGGCGTGAGGTGGTATCTGAGTGTGGTTTTGATTTGTATTTCCCTGATGAGGAGCGACGTTGAGCATCTTTTCATGTGCCTGTTGGCCATCTGGATGTCTTCTTTAGAGAAGTGTCCATTCATGTTTTCTGCCCATGTCTTCACTGGATTATTTGTTTTCAGGTGTGGAGTTTGGTGAGTTCTTTATAGATTTTGGATACTAGCCCTTTGTCCGATACGTCATTTGCAAATACCTTTTCCCATTCCATAGGTTGCCTTTTAGTTTTGTTGATTGTTTCCTTTACAGTGCAGAAGCTTTTTATCTTCATGAGGTCCCACTAGTTCATTTTTGCTTTTAATTCCCTTGCCTTTGGAGATGTGTCAAGTAAGAAATTGCTGCAGCTGAGGTCAGAGAGGTTTTTTCCTGTTTTTTCCTCTAGGGTTTTGATGGTTTCCTGGAGGCATCACAATCCCAGACTTTAGCCTCTACTACAAAGCTGTAATCATCAAGACAGCATATTGGCACAAAAAAGACACAAAGACCAATGGAATAGAATAGAAACTCCAGAACTAGACCCACAAAAGTATGGCCAACTAATCTTTGACACAGCAGGAAAGAATATCCAATGGAAAAAAGACAGTCTCTTTAACAAATGGTGCTGGGAGAACTGGAAAGCAACATGAGAAGAATGAAACTAGACCACTTTCTTACACCATTCACAAAAATAAACTCAAAATGCATAAAAAGTTGCATTTCTAATCTAACATGTTTCAGATAAGAGTAATGCCACTTTATATCATAGTTTTGAACTTTACTCAATATATTGAGATGTGTTATCACAAATCTATACATACTTGTACATTCTTGTTCCAAATGCATAACATTGGTTCAAAATATATTTCCATTGAAATAATTTAAAAAAGACCTATCACTGAAAAATCAGATCAAAATTTCTGTAGATCAGAAATATCCAAAGGCAAATGGAAGCTGAAACCTTGGTCCTACTGGACTTCCAGAATAGAAGCAGGCAAAGGCAGCCAGGGTTTGCTCCAGGAGAAAGGAAACAAACACACCCATTCATGGTGATAGATCATATTTAGACTCACTTTGTGAAAAAGATTCCAGAGTAAGGCTCTCCCAGTGAAGTGAGACTGAAAAATGTTTAAACTCCTACCTGGATCTGATAAATGGACA
Organism: Panthera uncia; assembly: GCF_023721935.1. Lineage (NCBI taxonomy): Eukaryota > Metazoa > Chordata > Mammalia > Carnivora > Felidae > Panthera > Panthera uncia. The sequence goes on along the minus strand of NW_026057582.1, from coordinate 101,172,956 downwards.
AGTAATTAAAGATACAGTAATGTGGAGTTAAGTGGTTCCAAATATGAGACTTGTTTCTGAACTAGGGACTCTACATTGGGGGCCCCTATGAAGACAACCAAAAACTCTCAAGTATAAAAGGTTGAGTGCAGAGAGTAAGATGTCACAAAACTCCCACGAAAAAATGAACTTGCATGCAAAATGTCAAAGCTAATGTGGAAAGTTGAGGTATGAAGGATACCTCATCAGCCAGAAATTATTTAACTTCAAGGAGATGGATGTAATAAAGAATTCTGAAACCAATTTCCAAATAAATATGTTTAAGATCTATGAAAAAGACTATGGAAGCACAAGGATCATAAATACAGTAAACAAGTTATAGAGGATTATAAAAGACCCAACTAAAAATCCTGGAAATGAAAAATACAGCCATGGAAAGAAAGAATGCCCAAGGTAGAATAAACACCACACTCAACTGAAAAGAGAATTAAAGACTAGAAAGAGAGTAGTGAAGAATTTATCCAGATTGCAGAGTGGAAAGATAAAGAAAAGACAAAAAAAAAAATAAGAAAGAGAACTTAGGAGTCACAGATAACAGAAAGGGAAGCTGTAATAATATATGTGACCAGGGGCGCCTGGGTGGCGCAGTCGGTTGAGCGTCCGACTTCAGCCAGGTCACGATCTCACGGTCCGTGAGTTCGAGCCCCGCGTCAGGCTCTGGGCTGATGGCTCGGAGCCTGGAGCCTGTTTCCGATTCTGTGTCTCCCTCTCTCTCTGCCCCTCCCCCGTTCATGCTATGTCTCTCTCTGTCCCAAAAATAAATTAAAAAAAAGAAAAAAAAAATATATATATATATATGTGACCAGTTCAAGAAATAAAGGACAAAATCACAGAAAGGCAGTGCTGAAGAGATGTTAATTGAGATTTTTCAGCATTAAAGAAAGACTTCAATTGTTAGACAAAAAAGAGTACTGAATTGTACTCAGGGAAAATAAAAATGTGGTGGACCCATCAGAGTGAAATTAAGAAACATGAGGTGTTCTCTTATGGAGTATTGTGGCGTATTTCTGTTATGACAAGTTTGCATGCTTTATTTTAACACTTGGGTTATTTTTATTAGCTTTGTTTTTTCTTGAAACACTTATAGAATATACATGGCTAAACAATGGGGGGAAATGCCTTGTGATACTCCCAATACAATGAACTATGTGACTTAGGAATTCTTCCTCATTAATCATCAAGGACTTCAGTATGTAGCATGGTTTCTCCAATTTTTGGCCACCATATACCACTTAAAGGCTATTCATCATAGCCAACCAAAGTGGGGATGAGCATCAGGTGTTGTATAGACGTGTTGAATCACTATACTGTACACCTGAAACTAATATTAAAACTGTATGTTAACTAACTAGAATTTAAATAACTAGAAAAAAATAACTTTTTAGGGGCTCCTGGATGGCTCAGTTAAGCGTCCTACTTTGGCTCAGGTCATGATCTCACGGTTGGTAGGTTCGAGCCCCACATCGGGCTCTGTGCTGACAGCTCAGAGCCTGGAGCCTGTTTCAGATTCTGTGTCTCCCCCTCTCTCTCTCTGCCCCTCCCCTGCTTGCATTCTCTGTCTCTCTCTCTCAAAAATAAATAAATGTTAAAATTAAAAAAAAAATAAAAATAAAAAAATTTTTTAAAAGACAACAAACATTAGGTTAATTTCTAGAAGATTTATCATAAATTTTATAAAATATTAACATTTTAATAAGAAAACAGTAACGGTATTTTTATGTCAGTTCACTTTATGTCAAGTGTGTATTACAATCTGTCAACAACTTATCTGTGCCAGGCTCGCTATAAATTTCCCAGATCGACCCATTCCCACTCACAGTGGCCGCTTGCCTTACCTCCTGGCCAAAGCTGCTCTACCCACACCTCCCTCCACTCCCAAGATTTAAAACCCATCTACACCACCATGTTCACAATTAACGAACTCCTGTGTATGGTGTCATTTGATAAGGAGAGGACTCCACACCTGTGCACCAGCTTGATGGACCCCTAGAGACTTTGGCTAAAGGAAAGGTGGACTTCAGACACTGGAAGAGGAGAGGCAAAGGGAATGAGAATATACATTGGTCAGCTTTTCTCCCTGCTCCGTCACTCTACCTCTCCCCTACCCAGGGTTGTTCTCAAACACCTAAGTTTCGTGGGGCCTCATTGATACCTCCATAAGAAAGAACAACTGAGCTGTGTTATGGAATTTGGCCATCTCACTCATGCACTCCTTTGTATTTGATCTCTCTTGTTCTCTTAATTAATTCCCTTTTTCCCTCACTGTTAATTCCCTGGAATTGCACTTCCCCATAAAATGTTAGCAGATAATCTTTTGCCTTAGGCTCTGTTTTCTAGGGAACCTGAGCTAAGACTGTTAATTAATATCTGACAGATAACTTGAGCCATAGGCCATGTTCTCTAACCAGTCAATTTCTCTCTTTGCCCTTTCTCTTCACTATATTAGAAAAATCCAAATTTACAGTCACAGGTTGTCAGGAATGGCAGCAAGTTTTTGGTGGCTCTGACAAATGGCTCTGGATTGAATATGGACATAGAAGTTATGAAGAGATTTCCCACTGAAGACTACTTTTATCATTCAGTCAGATGCTAAATCAATGAGTATATCACATTCAAAAGCCAGAAGGTTGAATATTTCAACTCGAGACATAGCAGCAAATGGAGTACCAATTTTGCTCTTAGTGCGTTTGATTTTGGAGAGTATTTCTTCGTGTCCTCATGGTTCTCATTCTTCTGATGAGAGTAGAAAATCAAGTGATGGGAAATGTCAAATTCTTGGTGATTATGTTATTTGCACCACCCTCTGGTCTTTGTAACACATGCTAACTTTTGTCCTTGACATAAAAAAGTATTAAAAAAAAACCCTGCAATAATAGTTTTATCTTATTAAAAACACTTAAATTATTGCTAAGAAAACACACATGATTAAATATCTAAAATCATAGAAATGGTCTTTATAAAAATTATGAAAACAATTATTTTATTTATTTTCTTGCACATTTTTAATATTTTATCATGAAAGTTTTCAAACACATGGAGAAGTTGGAAAAATTGTAGTGTGAACACTCACATATTACCTAAGTTCTGTATTTAACATTTTACTGTATCTGCTTTATCATATATCTTTTCATTCATCCATACTACTATTCATCCACTAATTCATCTCTTTGTTGATACAAATGAAAGTCAATTGCAACATGCTTATCATTAACTAGAGTTCAAAATATTTTACAGTTCCTTGTAAAAATAAAACTCATTATATTTACTGAATGCCCAAATCATTTTGTAAGTGTTTGTTTTTGAGAGAGAGAGAGCAGGGGAGGGACAGAGGGAGAGGGAGACAGAGAATCCCAAGCAGGCTCCTCACACTGCCAGCAAAGAGCCCGCCACAGGGCTTGAACTCACAAACCTCCAGAGGATGACCTGAGCCAAAATCAGGAGTCAGACGCTTAACCAGCTGAGTCACCCAGGCGCCCCTGAGTGCATAAATCTTAAGTGTACTATTCTATGAGCTGTGACAACTTGAAGCATCTATGTTAAGTCAAACTCCTATTAATATGTAGAAAAGTACCATCATCCCAAGAAGCTCCCTCATATCTCTTCCCAATAATTTCATCCCTATCTTCCAGAGAAAATCATAGTCTGACTTTTCTTTTCACTATATATTAATTTTACCTGTTCTAGAGCTTCATATAAGTGGAATATTAGAGTATACACTATGGACTATTTTTTATAAGAACTTTTTCACTCAACATAATGTTTTAAATATTCATCCAAGCCATTGGGTATATCAGCGGCCCATTCTTTTACATGGCTGTGCTCTATTACGTTGTACAAGTATACCACAGTTTAATTAGCCATTCTTCTGTTCATGAACACTTGAGCTGTTTCCAGTTTGGGACTTCTATGGACAAAGCTTCTATGAACATTCTTGTATAAGTCTTTTTGTGGGTATGTGCTTTTGTTTTCCTTGGGTAAATACCCAGCAGTGGAATTTCTGAGACATAAGGTCAGTGTCTATTTACTTTATTATAAGAAACTGCCAGACTCTTTTCCCAAATGATAGAAGCCCTTCTCAGGCCATCAACAGTACATGAGAGTCTCTGTTGCTTCACAGCCTTGCCAATAATTGGTGGTGTTGGTCTCTAGTTTTAGCCACGTTAGTGGGTATGTAGTGGTATCTTATTATGGCTTTAACTTCCATTTACCTGATGATGATGAGCACATTTTCATGCACTTATTAGCCATTTGTATATCTTCTTATATAGAATATTCAAATATTTTACTTATTTTATACTGAGTGAATTATCCTTTATTATTGGGTTGTGGAACTTCTTTCTATTTACTGAATGTCAATTTTCTCACAGATATATATTTGTGAATATTTTGTCCTAGTTTATGTCTTGTCTAGTCATTTTCTTTCCAGTGTCTATTGAGGAACAGAAGTATTGTTATTGCAATCAAGTCTATATACATTTTTTTCCTTTTATGATTATTATGTTACTTGTCTAGGAGAATTATACCAACCCCCAAGTCACAAAAATATTGTTTTATATTTTCTGCCAAAAGTTTTAAAGTTTTAGCTTTTACATGAAGCTTACAATCTACCTTCATTTAATTTTTGTGTATTGTGTAATGGAGGGGTAGAGATTCCTTTTTTTCCATATGGGTATCTACTTTTTCCATCACCATTTGTTGAAAAGACTTTGCTTTCTCTATTGGGTTGCTTTGGTACCTTTGTAAAAAATCATTTCAACCTCTATTGAGCAGTCCATCCAACAATAGTAGTATACACAGTTTTTCCCTACTGCACATGGAATATTTTCCAGAGTAGACCATATGTTAGCCACACAACTAGTCGTAATAAATTTTAAAATGTCAAAATCATACAAAGTAAAATCTCTAATCACAATGGAATTACATTATAAATCAATTTAAAAAGGAAAATTAGAGTATTTACAAATACATGGAAATCAACACAATTCTAAATAACCAATGGGTCAGAAAAAAAACTACAAGAAAAATTAGAAAATACTCTGATATAATTTAAAACAAAAACACAGCATACCAAAACTAATGAGATGTAGTGAAACCAGTACTCAGAAGAAAATTTATAGCTATAAAGGCCTATATCAAAATGAGATCTCAAATTAATTATCCAACTTTCCCACTTCAAGGAATTATAAAAAGAAGAGCAAAGTAAACCCAGAGCAAGGAAAAGGAATGAAATAGGGGGTACCTGGGTGTCTCAGTCAGTTGAACATCCAACTCTTGATTTTAGCTTGGGTCATGATCTCAGGGTTATGGGATTGAGCTCCTCATGGGGCTTTGTGCTGAGTGTGGAGACTGCTTAAGATTCTCTCTCACTCTCTCTCTCTCTCTCTCTCTCTCTTTCTCTCCGTCTCCCTCCCCTCCCTCCCTCCCTCTGCCCCTCTCCTCTGCTCATTCTCTCTCTAAAAAAAAAAAAGGAACAGAAAGAAATGAAATAGTAAAGAATAGAGATAAACAAAATAGAAAAACAGTTCAGAAAATCAACAAAGCCAAAAGTTGGTTCTTTGAAAATATCAACAAAATTGGCAAACCTTTAGCTAGACTGAACAAGACAGAATGAAATTACTAAAATTAGGACTGAAAGATCTCACTGCTAAACTTACAGATATAAAAAGTATTCAAAAAATTATTATAGACAACTATGTACCAACACATTAGATAACCTAGATGAAATGAACAATTCCTGGAATTATACAAACTACCAAAGCTAACTCAAAAAACAAAACGAAACAAAACAGAAGAAAAGAAAACTTGATTAGACCAATAATAAGTACAGAGATTGGCTGAATCAAAAAAATTTCAATACAGAAAAGCCTTTGACCAGATAATTTTACTGGTGAATTTAAATTCAACCAGAGACATGTGGGTGGCTCCTGGGCTAAGTGTCCGACTCTTGACTTCAGCTTAGGTTATAATCTTGCAGTTCATTAGTTCGAGCCCCACGTCGGGTTCTGCACTGACAGTGTGGAACCTGCTTGGGATTCTGTCTTCTTTCTCTCTCACCTGCTTGCTCTCTATCTCTTTTTTAAAATAAATAAAAAATAAACTTAAAAAATAAAATAAATAAATTCAACCAAACATTTAAATAAGAACTGACACCAATTCTTTTCAAACTCTTCTTAAAAAAGGAAGAGGAAAGAATACTTCCCAACTCATTCTGTGAGACCAGTACTATCCAAACACCAAACCCAGACAGACATATCATATTAAAAGAAAACTAAAGACCATTATTCTTTGTGAATGTAAATGAAAAAGTCTTCAACAAAATAATAGGAAACTGAATCCAGCAGTGTATTACAAGGATTATATACCATGACCATGTGGGATTTATCCCAGGAATGCAAGGCTGATTCAACATACAAAAATCAATCAGTGTAATACATCATATAAAAAGAATAAAGGAAAAAAATGATCATTTCAGTAGATGCAGGAAAAAGCACTTGAGACAATCCAATGCCCTTTCAAGAAAAAAACACTGAACAAACTGGGAATAGAAAGGAACTTCCTCTACCTGACAAAGGCTATCTATGAAAAACTCACAGCTAACATCGTACTTAATGCTGAAATACTTAAGGCTTTGCCCCTAATTTAAATAAGAGAAGGATGTAAGCTCTCAACACTTCTATCTGAAATTATACTTGAAGTTCTTGTCAAAGCAATTAGGCAAGAAAAAGAAATAAAAGATGTGCATATTAGAAAAGAAGAAGTAAAATGATCTTTATTTGCAAATGTCAAGACATTACATAAAGAAAAACACAAATAATCCATAAAAATATATTAATACCAATGAATAAGTTCAGCAAAGTTGCAGTCTTCAAGATCCATATAAAAAATTAGTTATTCTCCTATAAACTTGCAGTAAACAAAAAAATGAAGTCGAGAAAACAATTCCATTTACAAGGCCATCAAAAAGAATAAAATACTTAGGAATAAGTTTAATCAAGGAAGTGCAAAACTTGTACACTGAAAACTACAAAACATTGCTGAAAGTAGTAATAAAAGACAAATAAATGGAATTATATCCTATATTAATGAATTGCAAGATTTAATATGGTTAACATGGCAATACTCTCCAAATTGATTTGCAATTAAATGCAATCCTTATCAAAATTCCAGCTTCATATTTTTTTGCATAAATGGTCAGGCTGATTTTAAAATTCACATAGAAATGTAAAGAACCCCAAATAATCAAAATATTTTTGAAAAAGGTTAGAGAACTCATTGGAAGATTCACATTTTCTGGGTTTGAAATTTTCTAGAAAGCTACAGTAAACAAGACAGTACGTTTTTGGCAGAAGGATAGATAAACAGATCAATGGAGTAGAAATGAGAGTCAGAAAATAAACCCAGATATCTATGACCAAATCATACTTGACAAGGGGGCCAAAATCATTCAAATAGATCTTTTCAACAAATGGTATTCAGACAGTTGGGTATCTATAGACAAAGGATGACTTTGGACCTCAACCTCACACCATATGCAAAAATTATCTCAAAAAAGCAAAGACCTAAAGAGCTAAAACAATAAAACTCTTAGAAGAAAACATAGATGAAAGTCTTCATGATGTTGGAGTAGGCAATAATTTCTTAGGTTTGATACTAAACAACCAAAGATACACAGACAACCAAAGAAAAAACAGAAATTGGACTTCATCAAAATTTTAAACATTTGTATTTCAAAGGACATTATCCAGAAAATGAAAAGATGCCAACAAAATGGGAGAAGTGTTTGTAAATCATATATATCTGATAAGGGTCTAATATTCAAAACATTTAAAGAATTCTTATAACTCAACAATGAAAAGACAACCCAATTAAAAATGATCAAAGAATTTAAATAGACATCTCTTCACAGGAGATACACAAATAGACAATAGGTACCTGAAAATATGCTCAATGTTATTACCCATTAGGGGAATGAATATCAAAGCTATAATGACACACCACTTCATGCCCACTAGGATGGCTATAATCATAACAATTTTTTAATGGAAAATAACAGGTATCGGCAAAGATTTGGAAACACTGGAGCTCTCATATGTTGCTGCTGGAAATGTAAAATGGAAAGCAGTTTGGCAGTTCCTCAGAAAGTTAAACTTAGAGTTCTTATATGATCTAGGAATTTCTCTCCTTGGGTATATACCCAAGAAAATTGAAAACATATGTTAATATAAAAATAAATGTTCGGGGCGCCTGGGTGGCTCAGTCGGTTAAGCGGCCGACTTCGGCTCAGGTCATGATCTCGCGGTCTGTGAGTTCGAGCCCCGCGTCGGGCTCTGTGCTAACAGCTCAGAGCCTGGAGCCTGTTTCAATTCTGTGTCTCCCTCTCTCTGACCCTCCCCGGTTCATGCTCTGTCTCTCTCTGTCTCAAAAATAAATAAACGTTAAAAAAAAAAAAAAAAAAGTCTGGATCTGCAAACTTCTAAAAAATAAATAAATAAATAAATAAATAAATAAATGTTCACAGCACCATTATTCATAATAGCTAAACAGTGGAAACAACCCAAATATCTATCACTGTATGAACAGATTCACAAATGTGGTATGTCCATACAGTGGAATATTATCAGCCATAAAAAAAGAATGTGCTAATACATGCTAAAACATGAATGAACTTGGAGAGTATTACGCTAACTGGAAGAAGCCATCCATTAAGGTCCACATACTGTATTATTCCATTTATATGAAATATGCACAATAGGCAAATCCTTGGTGACAGAGACAAAATTAGTGGTTGCCAGGGTGTGAACGAACAGGGAACAAGTAGTGACTATTAACAGGTATAGATTTTGTTTTGGAATGATGGAAATGTTCTAGAATTAGGTAATGGGGATAGTTGCACAGCATTGCAAATATACTGGAAAAAATCACACAGATTAAAAGTGTATGCTTTCAAATAATGAATTTGGGGTGCCTGGGTGGCTTAATTGGTTAAGCATCCAACTCTTGATTTTGGCTTAGGTCATGATCTCATGGTCCTGGGATTGAGCCCAGCATTGGGCTCTGCACTGAGTGTGGAACCTGCTTTAGATTCTTTCTCTCCCTCCTTCTGCCCCTCTCTACCACTCGTGTGTGTGCTCTCTCTCATTCTCTCTCTAAAATGAGAAAAGGAATAAAATAAAAATAAAATAATGAATTTTATGTTGTGTGAATTTGATCTCAAGCAGAAACATTTTTAAAACATCAGCTGATAGTATGTGTGTGTCTATTTCTGGACTTTCTAGTCTTCCCCACTGATCTATATGTTCCTTTTACCAGCACCATGCTGTCTTGATTATTGTAGCTTTATTGTAAGCTTTGAAGTGAAAGTAAGCTTTCTAACTTCACTCTTCTTTTTCAAGAGCACTTTGGATTAAGTTATACCCCTTGCTTTTAAAACCTTGGGTTTGTACCTTTTCCTTTCACATCAAGCATATATCAGCATAGAAGAGCATTCTTTTACCTGCTGCCCATTTCTTCTTTTTTATTTAAATTTTTTTTTAATGTTTATTCATTTTTGAGAGAGAGCGTGAGCAGGGAAGGGGCAGAGAGAGAGGGAGACACAGAATGTGAAGCAGGCTCCAGGCTCCCAGGTGTCAGGACAGAGCTTGAGGCAGGGCTCAAACCCACGAACTGTGGGCTCATGATCTGAGCCAAAGTCGGACTCCCAACCGACTGAGCCACCCGGGCACCCCTACCTGCTACCCATTTCTTAGCATAGCAAGTTGGGAAACTGGAATGGGCATAATAGACATTGGTGGCTCTAATGTGCTTGTATTCACAGAAGTCAATATTTCCTTCGGGATTTAATCAAGATCAGAAGGAATAGTGCTGGCTCCTAATTGCCTTTTTAAAATAAATTAGTCTGGATTGGTGTTGAGGTAAAACATCTTTGTGTGGATGTAGTAATGCGTTTTTTTTTTGTTGTTGCATCCGTGTCTGGTCCTCCATCAGTATTTATTATAATGTACCTTTTACATTTCTATCTCAGTTCACAAAATGCCATGAACTAAAATCCTGTATGTGCATTTTTTTAGTGATCAGCAATCAAAAGCTCATCAAGCCCTTGTCCCTCCTCATATACCGTAACACGGCAGGCCCTGATTTGTGTGTTACCTCTTGTCGGTTTTCTCCAACTGCAAGCCTGAATGTGGGAGTGATTGCTCTTTCCCATTGTACTCTATTGTTGTTATGCTATGTCCATCTGTATCATTTGATAAAGAAATCGTACCAATAGCTGTTCTTCCTTCTCTCTAAGTATAATGTTTATTATATTGGGATCATTTTAGAAGCTTTCCAAGAGTGACACTTATTTTTTTAATGCTGTAAGGAATGGGACACAAAGGATGTTTTCTGTCCTTTTCATCTCTCCTTTGCCTTTAGCAACAATGTTCGTCAATTTTTGTGCCGGAAAACATGATTTTGTGTTTCTTATGGAGAATCTAAATGTATTGACTAGAGTCGTCACAGTGTTTAGAGAGATTTTTTTTTTTAATGTGGTGGTTTCATACCACTATTTGACAGTTTCTTATCAAACACTTAGAATTGAGAGTGAGTGTCTGGCTGGCTCAATAAAACTTAATTTTCAGATTCATCATAATTCCTTCTATTGCCTTTCTTTCTTTTTTGACTGTGAAAAATTATCGCACTTGTGTCCCAGCACCCACAGCTTGTGTATGCATGGGGATTCCTCACTCTTCATCTTTTCGACATTATTTTGAATTATGTTATTTTATCACCACTCATATATATCAGTCACTGACTTCTGATTTAGTGACCATTTTGGTTTATTGAGAGTATAATCCAACAGTAGAGTAACAACAATGATTGCAAATTTCTCAAACAAAAATAACATATAAGAGATATGCGAAATATTTTAGCCGACATCAACTATACTGGTTATCTGAAATTAGCCAAGACCGAATAAGTAGTACAATTCTAGTAGCCCATGAACAGCATTTAAGAATATAAAGATTATTGAGATTATAACTGGATTTCTAGAAAATCATAATTAAGCTCATATTTCAAGCATATGTAAATAGAAGTGTTGTGAATATTTTCCTTTGAAACCATGAGGAGTGCCTGGGTGGCTCAGTTGGTTGAGCGTCCGACTTTGGCTCAGGTCATGATCTCATGGTTCATGGGTTCAAGCCCTACATTGGGCTCTGTGCTGACATCTCAGAGCCTGGGGCCCGCTTTGGGTTCTTTGTCCTCCACTCTCTCTGCTCCTCCCCCACGCACGCCCTGTCAGTCTGTCTCTCTCTCTCTCTCGGTCTCAAAAAAAATGTAAATAAAGACACTAAAAGAATTAAAGATTTGAAATGATGAAAAGACCAAAGAACATTTGATATATTACCAGAGACTACCGACATGCCCAAAACCAACTAGGGAAACTCTGGTTTATAGTCCTCTGTCTCTGTTGAGACAGATAACCAAAATGTTTAAAAATGGCCAACGAGCAAACGTATCTTCTTGAACTGCTTCACTAATTTGTTACCCAACTTTGCCAACAATCTGTCCCCTTGCTTGTTGAACAAGCTACAGTTCTCAAACACCTCCTGGGCTGTCGAGCTTCATGTATTGCCAAATTATCATCAAGAAAGCTTCTATCAACTTATATTTCTCACCAGCTGTGTGTGAGAAAGTCTGTCTCCCCAACTCCTCATCAGTTCTGGATAAAAAGAAGTTGCATTGCAGATGATGTTTAGATTTTAAACATAGCACTTAGAGCAAAAAATCAGATACAGTCCAAATGACTCTGGCAGATCCCTTACATTGTGCACGAAGTATAGAGAAATAGGTCTCTGTGTCTTAAGTGCAGTCTAGGGTGCAGGTTCATCGGGTGGGATGGCCGGCAAAATAATCCCAATTGTTTTCATTGTGATTTTTCCCTCCTTTTATATTTGTTTGTTTTTAACTGAATTATCTTTGCCTTCATGTAAATTTAATATAATTGTTTTGTGAATTGCCTTTGTCATTTTTTAATTTGGGGTGTTCATCTTTCTTTCTTTTCTTTTTCTTACGTTAAGGATATGATTACCTTTTTAATCACATGTATTTTAAAAGTATGTTTCCTAATATGCCATCTTTGTGCATGCTACAGTGTGTGTGTGTGTGTGTGTGTGTGTGCTCTTTTTATGGCCCCCCAACTAGATTAAGTATGTAACATCTTAAGTTAATTGTAGAATACTTTGTTTTAATGTTTACATTTTTAATCTTTATGGAATTCCTTTTTATATACAACATTAGCTAAGCATCTGAATTTATTTTTCCTCAAGAACTTGAACAATTATCTCCTGAAGGGACATCCTTAAAAGTTCTCTGAGATATTTGTATGTTCCCATTCTGGTTCCCATACAAGACTTTCAGCTGTTAGCTATCTGAAAGATAGGAAGAAAATCAAGACAACTTTTTCCCGTCACACACTTGTACCTGGCTTTTCCTTCTTCTTGGAGGAGAATGTCCCTACTTCAATGATTTGGTTATAAATAAGACATTGGAGAAAATAAATCAAGTTAGCTTTTTAATCGTGTGGCAAAAGCTATTTACTGCCCCTCACTATCTGTTTTTGCCTTCCTCTTTAATAACAGAATTCTCAATTATTAGCTGGGGTACAAGGTCAACCAGAATAAAGACTATATAATCACTAGCTTCCTTGAATCTGGGAAGTGTCTGGTTTTTGTGAAATGTCCTCAAAGGTAGGAGGCATGACCTTTCTTGTCCCTACTTCTTTATTGCTGGCTCAGCTGTGGACCTGGTGGCTAGAGCTAAAGCAGCCATTTTAGACTATATGGCATCATGTTAAAGAAGCCAAAACAATGAGACAGAAGTGGCCAGGGTCCTTTAGTGGACCTGGCATTTCAGTCATGGAGATAAATGTAGCCGAACTTGAATAATACAGAAACACAAGGAGGTCTTTTGTTTTATTCAGCATTACATTCTCAGGACTTGACACTGGACCTAGAACATGGTATGTGTTCAATAAATGTAGGAGGCATATATTTCCTTTTATAGGCATTATAGGGATTCTGAGAATTTCAGGTAAGTTGAAACCTATTCATTCCACTTACCATCTTTTGTATTTGGACCTGTGACTTTGAAACCTAAAGGAAAACATCATACCCTCTCAGTGATGTTTTGTGTAACTATCGTCTATTATAGACAGCTCCTTAGAAGGACCTCTTTTGACTTTTATTTGTTAAGAATATGCAAATCTGGGAGTGCTCACCATGATTTTGATGCATGTTCTCTTGGAGCACACTGTGAGTGGGGGATGGTGAGTTATCTAGAATAGATCCCTGCCAAGTTCTGGCATCCAGGTGACAGCTCTCTGCAAGGTTTATGCACCTATTTAATTGCAGTTACATCCTTCTCCATTCCCTGGGGCCCATCTTTATGGAGAAATAGGCAGTTGGCTGAGAATGTTGGAATTGAACATTCCTTGCTAATTATTTAATTTTCGTCTGGCACAAACTGAAGCCTCTTAAGTTTAGTGGGAACTATAAGTCAATTACCTTCCTTTGCTACCAAAGAGCCTACCACATATAACTAAAAACAAACATACAGCTCTATTCTTGCCTTTGTCCTCGACACTGCCCAATGAATCCGCTTTTCTCTTCCAACAGCCTTTCGTGGAGTAATGAAGCCAGCATCCCATGCTTTCTGTTGTAAAACAGAAGCCTCGGTAAAGATGGAGTAAAGACAAAAGCCCTGGCCTCTCACACCCCCATTCCTTGTACATCCCCTTAGCCTTCCTTTATTTCATGTACAATTTATCGAGTACTGGCTTGGAATGTAATACCCGGGACAAGCCAAGGAGGAAGGTGTCAGAAAGCCTGGGTCTGGAGAGGTGAAGCTCCTCCCCCAAGGCCACGCAGCTAACAAGCAGCAAAGCAGACATTTGAACCCAGCTCTGCCCTGGTTATGATTTAGGCCCCAGACTATGGATATATTACCTGTAGTGCTAAGAGGATCTTTAACCTTCTTGTTTCCTTCATGAACCACTAATTCATCTTTCCCGCAACATCCCACATCTTTATTCCAATAAAATGTTTATTTTGAGCATTGCATTTATTATGTGCTGTAAATGTTTTACATGGATTACCTATTTCTATGTCAACTAATCTTCCCAGGGAGGCTACTATGATTGGGGACAGTCTATGAAGAGGAAACTTGAGCAAATAGAGCCAAGGGTGCAAATTCAGGCTTTTTTTTTCTTTTTTTGATTCTGAAGACCCTGCACCTAACCATTATGGTACGATACGTTTATTATTTTTTTTAAATGTTTATTTATTTATTTTGAGGGGGCAGGAAGGGCAGACAGAGAGAGAGAGAAAATCCCAAGCAGGCTCCTGCTCTGTCAGAGCAGAGCCCGACGTGGGGCTCGAACCCACGACCCTAAGATCGTGACCTGAGTTGGATGCTGAACGGACTGAGCCACCCAGGTGCCCCAAGATATTCATTTTCTAATTCGACGGTGTCCTTCTTGGACTCTAAATTCTGCAATACCAGGCACAGTTTCTTACTCATTTTGTACTCTCAGCAGGCAGTCCACTATGACACTGTTCACTGGTTCATCTGATTTAAATCTCCTGCCTCCTTTGTTGGTCCTTGCATGTGTTACCACTACATGAGGTGGGAATATTAATTTTTGGAATGGACACAGTTCCAAAAAAAATACACCTACGAGCAAATTGAGAGCCACAGATTCATCATCCTGGGGCATACACGGACTCACAACCTGACTGAACTTTTTCCCACATGCTTCCAAACATGGAACGAAAACTGTCTTTTAAAGGAATTCCCGCTTAGGCATGTTCCTTATGGTCTGGTCATCGTCAGTGCTGATTTACCAAGTATTTAGCATGCTCCCTTTTGGAAACATGTTAGGATTTCCTTTCTCTGCCCCCTTGAGTCCGTTGAGACTGTGTGACTTGTTTTGGCCCATGCAATGTGGGGCAGAGTGACAAGTGGAACCTCAAGGTGGAAGCCCTAAGAGCCTGTGCATATGATCTCTCACTGGTACGGTAACAAGCAGTGTTTGAAATACAAGTAAGACTATGAACTGAGCCCCCACCTCTGACCTGCAGTGAACAGTAGGGTAAGTAGGACACAAAGCTTAGTTGTTCTAAGCTGTTAAGGGGCAAGCAGTTGAGGGGCACCCCTATGGGTGGCTCAGTCGGTTAAGTGTCCGACTCTTGGTTTCAGCTCGGGTCACGATCTCATGGTTTCATGAGTTCAAGCCCCATGTTGGGCTCCACGCTGACGGCACAAAGCCCGCTTGGGATTCTTTGTCTCCCTCTCTCACTCCCCCTCCCCCACCCATGCTTTGTCTCTCTCAAAATAAATAAATAAACTTACAACACAACAAAAAACTGGGCAGTCGATTGTTTACCGCAGCGTAACAGTCTGTCCTGTCTTAGACACTCCTGACAGTCTCCAGTGGAGTGATTCTTGGCATTTTTATGTTACCTTGAGGAGCTAGGAGGAGAGTCATTAAATTTAGGCTTCACCTCAAAAGCTTTAGACCCAACAGAAGCTTGGTAACTACCATCAGGCTTAAAAAAGTTCTGACTGGGACAGTGCTGCAGATTGTCCTCTATCCCCACTCTGGGCAGAGAAGGTTGAAATGAGCCCAAGTGACCATGAAAGGGATTTAATTAGATGAACAAAAATATTCTGAAGGTCAAAGGGTGGGATGACATTCTGGAATCTCCTTTGTGATGCTCTTTTGAAATCAGAGACGTCACACTCGCCTGAGACTGTGCGGTGAGAATGCGCCAGGAGGGTGGGGATGCACCTGTTGCTCTCAGGGAGTGCCTTCTGGCTTTATGATTTTATATGTTCAATCTTGGCTGGTTAGAAGATTCATTTAGACACTTAACCAGATTTTCTCAGGGTGTAAATTCCCCCCAGAGATAAATTAAACACTTTTAGGGATACAATCAGTCTGTGAGGCCACCAGGGTACCATTCACTGCTTCTCAGCAGCAATTTGCCAAATGGTACCCTGGTGACTTAGGGAGTGAGTGCACATCTGTAAAAGGACTTCCTTTGCATCCAGGGATGCGCTCTCAGAATTCTCACTGCAATGTGCGGACAGCCAAGGGTGGAAATGGAGAGAGTGAGGCCCCCTAGTTCCTCCTCTGTTCCCATCATGCTCTCAGCTGGGGTGCTGTGTCTGTGGAAGATAAGCCACGGTAAATGAGTGAGGGACGGGAGCTCAGCTCCTGAGTACATGCCTTTTCCCCTTGGTTACAGCCAGCTCCTTTGGGGATGGTCCCTCCCCAAGGGACCTGCTGTGTTGCCCAGGGTCTCAGGTGTCAAGGGCTTTTTCTTGGACCACATTCCCAGGTCGTAGTCCTGCCTCGTCTCTCTCGTCTCATCAACATATAACTTGTTTTTCCTTCTTTCAGGGTATTAAATGTATTCATTCATTCGAAAAACAATTAGCAACCACTTATTGTATTGACAATCAAGTTTTAGGTAATCACGCCAGTTTTTGGTTTCAATGGACTTGATTTTAAATTTTGACTCCACTATTTATTGGCTTTCTGCCTCTATGCCTCACTTTATCCATCTGTAAAACAGAGGTAATAGTGGTGTTACAGCAAGGATTAAATGAAACAATATACGCAGAAAGTTTAATAAAGTGTTGAACACAGAATAAATATTAGCTATCTGATTTACCACATCCTATGTGTCAGAGACCGAAGTGCTAGAGATATAAATATAAATAAGATCTGGTTCTTATCCTCAAGATACTCATAGTCTAGAACAGTGATTCTCAAAGTATTGTTCCTGATCACAATCAGTAGCATCACCTGGGAACTTGTTATAGGAATTCTCACACTCCCCCCAGACTTACTGTATCAGGAACTCTAGAGCCCAGCAATCTGTTTTAATTAGCCCTCCAGGGGACTCTGACCCTCACTCAGTTTGAGAGCGTGTGCTTTATGTCAGAAGAATACTAGTATCTTATACCTGAAGGCAGGCTTAAAATGTATAAAATGTTGCTATATGCTTTTAATTCTTACAACACCCCTGCAAAGGAGGAATGGTTATTTCCTCTATTTTCAACTGAGGAATAGAAGATTCTGTAGCAGAAATGGCTCATTCAGTAACAGAAGTGAACTTGTGCTTGGGTCATCCCTCAGGGAAAGCGACCATACAATAATTCAGGACAAATTTCATGTAGGCAAAGCCAATTATGGTAATCCCAATACCTTTTTAAGTGGCTGGTTTAAGAGCGGGCTTTTGACTCAGTCTGACCAACAGGCATGAAGAAAATCTGTTGAAGGATTTCTAAAGATTTTCTCCATTTTTAAAAACAGAGCACACAGATAAGATGGCCTTCTCTTGCTGGACAAGATACCAAGAGCAGCAGCAGCAGCCATCTTGTCACCATGAGGAAGAAAGCACCAGGTCCAGGCAGACATTCAGAGAATGTAGAGTAGGGAGATGGGAAGGCCCTTGTTGATATCATTAAGGGGCTGGATTAGGCAACCCCAGTACCACCCTATCATGGGACCTCTTATCTTTTTCCTTCTTCTTTAAGCCATTTTGAGTTGGGCTTTCTGTTCCTTGAAATGAAACATAACCTGATAAATTCCCAAATGGAGAAAGATTGGCAAAAAGTAACAGAGCTAGCCATCTGAACTCATGCTCTGAGGTCCTAAATGGCTGTTTTTTTGATAATGTAACTTGCTGACGGATGATAGCTCTGTTGGATAGGGCAAACTGATACAGTAAGGCCTGTCCTACCTCATATTGCATCCCACATCCCTTCCACCACCCACTCCACCTGCTATTTTCTTGAACTAAACTCGAGGCTATCACATTTTTATCCCTATTACTTAGCAAAATGACTGGCCCACAATAAATGGTAACTAATATTACTTGTACTTTTATAATAAATATATAAAGATATAAATACATACATTTTAGAATGTCTGTCAATGAAGGGAATGGCCACATAATTGCATGAATAAATGACTGACTATTGAGGGGTGATGGCATATATACATTCAATGTCCCCCCCCCCCCCCGAAAAAGTCAGTTTAATGGTAGTCTTACATGCCTTAAATCAGACTGTAAAATGTGAGAGTTCAGGGGAAGAAGCACTGGAGAGGGGAGAGGCTTAAACTGTCCATAGAATCACTGCCTATAAAATAGAAAGGGACTTTATGGTTACTGAGACTATTATTTCAGAAATAAGGAAATTGAAGAAACTCCTCTTCCTCTCCTTTCCTGTCTTCCTCTAGTTTCTTTCCAATTATGAGTTTTGCACATAAACTCATTTCTCACACAGAATCAGCAAATGTTGGATTGGGAAAGGCCCCTACAAGTCATCTGGTCTGGCCTCCTTGTTTGATTGATGCAGAAGCTGATGTCCAGAGAGAGGAAAGTGACTGTCCAAGGGCTCTGAGCATTTTTAGCAGGTGCACTGGACAGTGAAGGGCAGGTTTGGTATCAATCTGAAATGGGGGGGGGGGGGGCAGGGTTGTCACACATGAGCTCTGCCATCATAAATTGCATGGTCTTGGCCATGTTACTGATCCTCTCTCTGCTTCGGTTTCCTCAACTATGACACGGGGATAGCAGCACTAGCCGCTCACTGCGTTGTTACGGGGAATACGTGTACCATGCAGGAAGTATGTTTAAAGCTCTTGAAGAGTGCCCAGTGGCTGTGGGTCATATAATAATACCTAATATGTGCTGATGAGGAGGATGGGACGGTGAGCAAAAGGAAAGACTGGGAATTTGGACCCAAATCTCTAAATTCTTACTTATTTCCATTAACCCAGCCATTTTTCCCTTTTTCTTTCTCTTTTCCCTAACCTGAGATTTAAGTTTCTTTTTTGTTTTCCATTTTATTATCGTTTGCGTTAGAGAGAAAATGTGTCATAGGAAGAACATGGGCACTGGAGTTAGACCTAGGTTGAGAGCTTCTATTTGTGAATGTTAACTCTGAAGCTTTGGCCAAACCTGTTACTAATCTGGGCTAGATTTCTTTGGAAAGGAGGGATTCCATCACCCAGTTTCTAGCACTGTGATAATGTAAGTAACACTCCCACTGTAGTCCAGGACATGTTGATTTTTCTCCGAAAGCCACAGCCCAGTAAGTGTGCAAAGGTTCCAAGTCTTAACTGTATCTCCTCTGGGACACTCCTAAAATCGAATAGTGGCACTATTTCCGCAAATGGGCCAAATCCAAATTAACTCGAATCCAGCCTGATCATTCAGTTAAGCCTAGGGCAGATTGCTGACCTTGCAGAATTGTGTCAGTAAGTTGTGGCTGACGATGTACATGAAATGTCGACCACAGCTGGGGCCACGTTCACTGGGATCATGCAGTCTCTCATCTTAAAAGCTAGGTTTGTCCTCAAAGATCCTTTTGCTCACGCTAAAACAAATAGTGCTTTAAAGTGACATTTCGGTCAGCCAAATGAGGAGAGGCTGCCAGGGAAGTTTCAGGCTGCTAAACTTGGTCCAGTGGAGCAGCCTGGGGCAGAGGAAAG
Organism: Panthera uncia; assembly: GCF_023721935.1. Lineage (NCBI taxonomy): Eukaryota > Metazoa > Chordata > Mammalia > Carnivora > Felidae > Panthera > Panthera uncia. The sequence continues at coordinate 101,153,368 of NW_026057582.1, read as the reverse complement.
GCACTAAATAGGGAATTGGGAGCCCCGGGTCCTTCTTTCATTACACTGCCAGCTCTGTGAGTGCCTTTGGCCAAGTCTTCCCTGACTTCTCTAGTTTCCTCATGGCAATTAAGACCCTTCCTGTTCTCTGGGTCCACAGCATTATTTTAACGTTTAATGAACTTCTTTAGCAACAGAACAAGCCACCATCCATCTTCCACAGTGAACATCTGCTTTTATCCCTGTCTTAAAACACAGCTCCCCAACACGGTGTCTTTTGTAGGGCCGAGTATTTAGGCACTTAAATGGAAATGCAGAGGGGCCTTGGAAATCATCTAGCTCATTAGATGAGAAAACTGAAACTCAGAGAGGGTAAGCAACTTCTCCAAAGTCACCCAGCTTTTTGGCAGCGGTTTTAAGACTCCTGCCCTCCACCCCTGCAATGATGCGATGGTTGGGGCATGATGATGGCATCCTTTTTGGTCATATCATCACGGAATAAATGTTAAGAGTAACAGCTGTGTAGACCCAAGGCTTTATTTTCTTTATTATGACAACATGTCCCTGGGAAGAAAATATTTGTGGATCTAACTTTTGGATGTGAAGTAAGTGTCAAACTGAAATGTTATTGACTCAATGGTGCTTCCTACTCTGATAAATGTATCCAATATGTTCCCAGTGACTCATCAGCAGGGCGAATGTATCTTTTTTTTCCTTCTTCTTCCACACTGACATTTTTGTTTTTCTACACAGTGCTGCCCCTAAAATCTGCATATGCAGCATTATAGAATTTCACACCCAAATTAATAATTTTATTGGTTATTCAAAATCTCAAGCATCCTGACAACCAGCAGCCAAGGGGAGGGGAATAATATGCAAACTGATGATTTATCTTTGTTTTTTTTCCCCCAACAAATGAGCTTTCTCTGAGCCAGACAACTTATGAGAAGATTATGGGAGAGTGTTTTGATTATCACTATATTAGAAGATCCCTAAATGAAATGAAGGATTTTCTAAAACACAGGTTGGCCCTTGAAATATTATCTTTCTTGCAGAAAAAAAAAAATCAGAAAGGGGGCCACAACGCAATAATTTTATTTTTTGCAGTGTCATAAAGAGATTTAGGAAGATCCCAAACTGAACACTGTGAAATAAATTTAGTGATGGGACAAATGAAATGAGAGTTTTAAGATTAAAAATATACCAAGATTCTGGGCGCCTGGGTGGCTTAGTCGGTTAAGCGTTCCCCTCTTGATTTTGGCTCAGGTCATGATCTGGAGGGAGGTTCATGAAATCGAGCCCGCTCCAGGCTCTACACTGACAGCAGGGACCCTGCCTACTTGGGATTCTCTCTCTCCTTTCTCTGCCCCTCCCCCTACTCTCTTGCGTGCTCTCTCTCTGTCTCTCTCTCAAGATAAATAAATCAAACATTTAAAAAATATGCAGAGACCCTTAAGTGGCAAACACTATGCTAAGAAGAAACATGGTATACAAAAGACTAAGTAAGGTTGCTGATTTTAATTAGCCCCAGGTATCCTTTCCCCAAAATACATGGCAGAAAACAAATGCCCTAGAACAGATCTGTATATGAACAGTTAGAAGATCCTTTATAACTTCTACGTATTTACAGAACTTGGAATGCCAGAAAGTGCCAAAAACAACAACAACAAAATGCTTTCTCAATGTACATACATAAAAGAAAATATGAAAAGGAAAAGTAATGGGTTCAGTATCTATGCCAGTGTCCTATGCCTTGAGACTATAGATGCTAATTTCTTTTTTTTTTTAATTTTTTTTCAACGTTTTTTATTTATTTTTGGGACAGAGAGAGACAGAGCATGAACGGGGGAGGGGCAGAGAGAGAGGGAGACACAGAATCGGAAACAGGCTCCAGGCTCCGAGCCATCAGCCCAGAGCCTGACGCGGGGCTCGAACTCACAGACCGCGAGATCGTGACCTGGCTGAAGTCGGACGCTTAACCGACTGCGCCACCCAGGCGCCCCGTATAGATGCTAATTTCTAATAACAGTGGAATTCTATACTCCTATGCACAGGTTCTCCAGAAAAGTGTGTTCACTTTAATGATAGATAAGTGACAAGCAGAATCGCCCGCAATTCATTAGAACTTCCCACTAAGAAAATCTCTGATGATACCTTTTTATGAATTTGACCCAAGGCTGCTCATTGGAGGGAACAGAAATTGCATCTGACACAGTAATGTGCTTTAACTGGAAAAGGTCTTAAAAGATAGGGAGTTCCCAAAATGAACAGGAAAAGGACCTCCCCAAAGCAGTGGTCAAAATTTTTTGTTTGATCAATAGCATTTGGTTTAACACCAGTGGTTCTCAGACGTGGAGGCTCATTAGAATCACCTGGAGGGCTTTCACTACTCCCAACCTGGCATATACCCTAAACCAATTAAACCAGAATCTCTAGGGGTAGGACCCAGGCATCTGTACTTTAAAAAAAAATGAAAATAAAAATAAACAACTATCTTGTGATTACAATGTGCAGCCAAGCTTGAGAAACTGCTACCCCCACGACTGTCTCATTGGCCTCCATTGTTCACTCCTTGATATCCCTGAGCTACTCTCTTGGTGGGCAAAGGTGCTTCCCCATGCCTTGAGTTTGGATATGATCATGTGACTTGCTCTGGCCAATGGGATGTTAACACATGCAATATGTGCAAAGGCTTGACCTGTGCTTTGTTGATGGGCTTGCTCTCTTGTGCGCCACCTGCCTTTGGCCATAAGCAGAGCAGGCCTCAGTCAACCATTGTCCCGAGAAGAATGAGAGATACACTGAGCAGACCCAAACCCAGTCAGCCACCACAGCCAAGGCCAGCTGAACCCTAGCTTGCTTACAGGCATAAAAATGAGAAATGCTTGGGGCGCCTGGGTGGCTCAGTCGGTTAGGCGGCCGACTTCGGCTCAGGTCATGATCTTGCGGTCCGTGAGTTCTAGCCCCGTGTCAGGCTCTGTGCTGACAGCTCAGAGCCTGGAGCCTGCTTCATATTCTGTGTCTCCCTCTCTCTGACCCTCCCCTGTTCATGCTCTGTCTCTCCCTGTCTCAAAAATAAATAAACGTTAAAAAAAAAATTTAAAAAAAAATGAGAAATGCTTGTTGCTGTAAGCCACTGAATTTTGGGATGATTTGTTATGCAGCCTATGTATAATCAGTAACTGAGATTCGTAAAATACAGAAAATAATTAGTGAGAAGACCAATACATTTTGGAGCCAACTACATTTCTTCTGGCATGAGAGAGAGGGTCAACGTAGAACTATTTCTAAAGGAAAGTTTGACCCATAATATCTACTATGATGGAGCATTTTGGAACAGTGCTAATGTCTTTGTCACCCTTCTGATCTATTAAGCAGAAAATATTTCCTGCTGATTTCTTACTCAGTTTCACACAGGCTTTCCATCTAAATATCTATCTTCACCAGGGCAGAACTGGCATTCTGACTCATCAGTGCCCCAGGCTAGTTGGACAGCAATTTTTTTTTACTTTTACTTTTTTCTTATTTTTAATTTTTAAATTTAAACTCTATCCATGTTTTTGTGGAAGAACAGAAAAACACTCTCTATGTAACTCCCACCCAAATAACCAGACAGGTATAGACTCAGTTATGGTGACTTTCATTACTTGGGGCGGGGAACCCTGTGGTTGTCCTGGAATCATAGGTCAACTTAGGCACACGGGGCATGGGTTTGTTTCTCTCATAAGAAGAGCCCTCCTTTAGGATTCATAGTTGTTCATATATGTGCATTTATAAATCAGGTGGGCCTGTGTTATGATAGGGGTCCTCAACTTGAGTTTGCATCAGAATCACAAGGAAGGCTGGTTATAACACAAATTGCTGGACCGAATCTCCAGAGATTCTGACTACGTGCGAGACCAGAGGTTTTGTATTTCGAACAAGTTCCCAGGTGAGGCTACTGCTAATGATCTGAGGACCACACTTTGAGAACCACTAGACTAGAATGAAAAGTTTGTATGTGTGATATGTCTTCTCTCCAGGACACTGCCTTGCACAGGAAAGATTCTTGTGTTCTTTCTCAGTGGAGAGATTTCTGATGTCTGCATACCACACTAAAGACATGGCCACCTGAGGGACATAAATGGAATCAGGGACCTCTGGACCTCATCTTTTTTTTGCAAATAGCTTATCTACTCCCATAACCTAACCCCTTGCCAAAAGTTTATCTTCAGCCCTGACTCCGCGAAAAACATCTCATGAAATACCTTCTTTCCAAGGAAGCTTTCCTTGATTTCTCCAACATTGGCTCCTCCTTCTGAAGTTCTAGAACTTTATCTGAACCTGTCCTAAGGCATTCAACACTTAATATGTAAAGTATAGGTGCTGATCGGCTTGCCTCAGTTCCTCACAGACGATGTATAGTCTACCTCTTAGAATTCATCTTAGGGGTGCCTGTGTGGCTCAGTTAACTGGCTAAACGTCCAACTTTGGCTCAGGTCATGATCTCACGGTTCATGGGTTTGAGCCCCGCGTCAGGCTCTGTGTTGACAGCTTAGAAGCTGGAGCCCGCTTTGGTTTCTGTGTCTCCCTCTCTCTCTGCCCCTCCTCCGCTTGCTCTCTCCCTCTCTCTCAGAAATAAACAAACATTAAAAAAAAGAAAAAAAAAAAGAAAAGAATTCATCTTAGAATCTTAGAGCATCATTCCTAGAAGATGCAAAATAAACATTTACAGAATCAAATCTAAGAGTGAATATCTACATGAGGGTGTCTTGGAAGGTTCAAAAGATTAAACTTGAAATGAAAAGTCTGCACCTTCAGTATAATAGCCACTAGCTACATGTGGTCGTTTCAGTTAATTGAAGTTAAATAGAATTAAAAATCCACTTCCAAGCTACAGTAATCAGGACAGTGTGGTATTGGCAGAAGAGTAGACAAATAGATCAATGGAACAGAATAGAGAGCCCAGAAATAGAGCCACATAAATACAGTCAATTGATCCTTAACAAAGGAGCAAAGGTAATACAATGGAGAAAAGATAATCTTTTCAATAAAAGGTGCCGGAACGATTGGACATTTACATGGAAAAAAATGAACCTAGACACAGACCTTACAACCTTTCACAAAAATTAACTCACAATAGGTCATATACCTAAATGTATAACACAAAACTATCAAACTCTTAAAAGGTAACAAGAGGAAATCCAGAGGGCTTTCAGCACTGCAACGAGTTCTTAGATACAACATCACAGGCACTCTCCATGAAAGAAATAATTGATAAGCTGGACTTCATTAAAATTAAAAATTTCTGCTCTGCAAAAGACAGTGTCAAGAGAATGAGAAGACAAGCCACAGACTGGAAGGAAAGATTCGCAAAAGCCACATCTGATAAAGAACTGTTATCCAAAATATAAAAATAACACTTCAAAATCAACAATCAGAAAACAAAAAACCCAATGGAAAAAATGGGCAAAAGACCTGAACAGACACCGCACTCAAGAAGATATATAGATGGCAAATAAGCATAGGAAAAGGTGCTCCACATCAGGTATTAGGGAAATGTAAGTTAAAACAACAATAAGATACTACTGTATACCTATTGGAATGGCCAAAATTCAAAACACCAGCACCACCAAATGCTGGTGAGGATGGGGAGCACAGGGAACCCTCATTCACTGCTGGGGGAATGCAAAATGGTGCAGCCACTTTGGGAGGGAGTTTGGTAGTTTCTTACAAAACTCAACATACTCTTACCATATAATCCAGCTATTGGGCTCCTTGGTATTTACCCAAAGGAAGTGAAAACCTATGTCCACACAAAAACCTACACATGGGTGTTCATAGCAGATGTATTCATAATTGCAGAACTTGAAAACAACCAAGGTGTCCTTCAACTGGTGAACAGATAAACTGCAGTATATCACCTTCAACTGGTGAACAGATAAACTGCAGGCAATGGAATATTATATTGTGCTAAGAAGAAATCAGCTCTTAAGTTATGAAACCACTTGGAGGAAACTCACATGTGTATTACTAAGTGAAAGAAGCCCACCTAAAAAGGCTGCATTCTGTTTGACATTCGGGAAAAGGCAAAACTATGGAGACAGTAAAAGGATCAGCAGTTGCTAGAGGTTAGGGACGGATGAATAGGAGGAGCACAGAGTATTTTTAGGGCAGTGAAACTCCTCTGTATGACATTACAATGGTGGATATATGTCATTATACATTTATCAAAACCTGAAGAATCTGCAACACCAAGAGCAAACCTTAACGTAAACTGCAGACTTTGGGTGACAGCGGTGTGTCAATGTAGGTTCATCACTTGTAACACATGTACCACTCTGGTGGGGAATGTTGTAGAGGGCGAGGCAGTGAATGTGTGGGGCAAGAAGTATATGGCAAATCTCCATACTTCCTGTTCAATTTTGCTGAACCTAAAACTGCTCTAGAAAGGTAAAGTTGGGGTGCCTGGGTGGCTTGGTTGGTGAAGTGCCCGACTCTTGATTTCAGCTCAGGTCACGATCTCACCATTTGTGGGATCAAGCCCTGCATCGTGCTCTGCACTGATGGCGAGGAGCCTGCTTGAGATTCTCTCTATTCCTCTTTCTCTCTGCACTCCCCAAAATAAATAAATAAACCTTTTTAAAAAATAAAGTCTATTTAAAAGGAAAAAAATCCAGTTTGTTAATCACATTAGCCATATCTCACGTGCTCCATAGCTACATGTGGCTAGTAGCAATCATATGGGACTGTTGTCAAATACCGTTCTGTCAGGAATACTCCTCTTAGCATTTCCAAGTCACTTTCATCTATATTATCTGAACTTCATCAACTCTTGTGTAAGTTAAGTAGTTAGAAAAAAAAAAAGTCATCATGTCTATTCTATAGACGCGAAGATGGAACTTTAAAGAAGTAGAGTGAATTGTTTTATGGCAACGTGGAGGAATCTAATCTATAAAATAACTAGGAGACAAGAGAACGTGCCTAGTAAGTAAACTGTACTCCTTTATTTGTTGACGTAGTCAGTTTCCTTTTTTTCCCCAACCATACCTCATCCATTCACTAATTCAGTTGACGAAAATTGCGTTTATCGTGTGTTGGACACAGTGCTTGCACAGGTGAACAAGTGAGACAGGGTCCCTGCCTTCAAGGAGCTTCCAATCTGGCCTTCTTTACCCTTATGTTTTTCTTTTTTAATTTTTTTTTTAACGTTTATTTATTTTTGAGACAGAGAGAGACAGAGCATGAACGGGGGAGGGGCAGAGAGAGAGAGGGAGACACAGAATCAGAAGCAGGCTCCAGGCTCTGAGCCATCAGCCCGGAGCCCGACGCGGGGCTTGAACTCACGGACCGCGAGATTGTGACCTGAGTTGAAGTCAGACGCTTAACCGACTGAGCCACCCAGGCGCCCTGACCCTTATGTTTTTCAAAGCCAGCCAAAAATATTTGTGAGCTCAATGTCAGTAGGATAATGACGGTTCTGTGAAGGACCCAGCATATCACCTCAGTCTTCCAGGTGAAACTTGGGTGTTTCTGGTTGGAAACATGGGGCTACAGGAGACCTGTTCGGTAAGTTCCTTGGCATTTGCATGTTGTCAGACGTCTTGCGCTTATTGAAGTCCACATACTCGGTTTGTTAAGGTAACAAAGCGAACATTAGCTGCCCAGGGCAGAGCCCCTCGTGTTCTATTCCCTTAGAAAGATCTTTAGTAACTTGCATGCTGATCCCTAGGGCAGTTGAAGCCTCATCATGGAATGAATGCCCCTTAGTTTTGGTGTGCACTTCTTACCTTCACTGTAAGACATAATAGTTTTATCTGTATTTTCCTTAGAATCTAGCTCAATGCCCTGAAAATAACAGGAGCACAATTAATAATAGGAGCACATTTTGTAAAATGACAAGATAGATGTCATTTGACTCTTGACCCAGTGGTTCCCCAGTTGAACCCTAATGATTACTCTAAAGCATCATGATACTCACCTGTGTGCCATATATGTTCCATATTAGCATCATCCAATAAGTGTATAATGTAAAGCATATACTAATTTTATATTTTCAGTAGCCAGACTTTTTAAAGATAAAAGAGGTGAAATTAATTTTAATAGTATATTTTATTGAATAGTACAGGCAAACTATTATCATTTCACCATGCAATCAATACAAAATTTTAGTGAGCCATTACATTTTTGTGTGCCACGTTTGAGATCTAATGTGGGTTTTAACATTTATCATATATTTCAGTTTGGATTAGCCACATTTCAAGTACTCAATATATTGCCACATGTAGCTAGTGGTTACTGTACTGGACAGTTCAGCTTTTTACAGTATTTTGTTTTTGTTTTTGAGAGAGCGCAAGTGGGGGAGGGGCAGCGAGAGGGGGACAGAGGATTTGAAGTGGGCCCTGCACTGACAGCAGTGAGCCCGACGTGGGGCTTGAACTCACAAAATGTGAGATCATGACCTGAGCCAAAGTCAGACACTCAACTGCCTGAGCACCCAGGTGCCCCAACTTTATATAGTATTTTATTAAATCCTATATGATGAGAGGTGCCTGGGTGTCTCAGTCAGTTAAGCATCTGACTTCGGCTCAGGTCATGATCTCCTGGTTCATGGGTCCAAGCCCCTAGTCAGGCTCTGTGCTGACAGCTCAGAGCCTGGAGCCTGCTTCGGATTTTGTCTCCATCTCTCTCTGTTCCCCCTCCCTCCCCACCCCCGCTCACTCTCTGTCTCTGTCTCGAAAATAAATAAACATTAAAAATTAAAAAAAGCAAAAACTCCTACAAGATGATTAAGAATAATAGCAAACTTTTGAGTGGCAAGCATTCTAGAAGGATCATCTCATCTAACCCTCCTAACAACCCTCATACATAGAAAAGGAAACAGACCTAGAAAGATTAGTGACTTACTATCAACCCACTGCTTCTTCATGGCAGAGCTGGGTCTTGAATTCATGCTCTGACTCTACCAGGTCAGGGAACAGATTAACTAACTGGGTGGTCTTAAGCAAGGCAGTTCTCTGCATTTTAGTTTCCTCTTTCACAAAATGGGAAGAGAGTTACAGTGGATCATCCAGAGTGGATGCTGGGTCCCTTGATCTTCCTGATTTCCTAGCATCTGGCAAGCCTGTCTCTCCTGTTCCTACCCGTGAGGACTTCAGTTTTATATGCTTCCTTCTCCGATGTGAACAGTCGGCCCTTCCTACCCTGGACTTAAGCGGCTGGAGTTGCCCCGTGTGCAAACCTTCAAGCCTTGCAGCAGGATGGAGCCCCTCCCATACCCAAAAGCAGTGCTACATTTTCATTTGTGTTTCTTCTATTTTCAGCATAGAGTCCAGCTTTGGCTTCTTGATGTTTTTTTGAAAGAAAAGAAACTTGTTGTCCGGGCACTCAGTTTTAATTTTCTGTCTTCTTTGTTCTTAGGCATGTTGTAGAAAGTTCCCCTCTCCCAAGGATATTCTACTATATATTTCCATAATTTTCCTGCTCTCCCTCTCCACAAAATGCAAAGAAAATAACTGTGAACTTTTTTGCATATATAAATTTTAACAGCCCATACATGTCAACTAATCTTTTATCCAGGAAGGAAAGGCTTATTTCAAGTGATTGAAAGTTGAAATGCTTAGGTTTTCATTCTTGTTGTGTAATGGAACACTGTGTGGACATGCCATGTTATGATTAGTTTATTAATTCCATTCCCCAAATCCACTAACTCTAATGCGTGCCTACTATGTGCCAGGGCAGAGCGCCTGTTTTCAAGGAACCTATCTTTCACCAGGAAGGGTAAGGCAAATGTTCAACCAAGGACAACACAAAGTAGATAAAAGTATGCTGAATGCCTTAAGAGGGGTGCAAAGTATAGTCAACCCTTGAACAACACGGGTTTCAACAGCACGGGTCCACTTATCTGAGGATTTTTTTTTTGATACGGTACAATATATAAATGTATTTTCTCTTCGTTATGATTTTCTTACCAACATTTTCTGTTCTCTGGCTTACTTTAAGAACACATTATATAAAACATATAACATACAAAATAAGTGTTGACCGTTTATGCTATAAGTAAGGCTTCCAGTCAACAGTAAGCTATTAGTGAAGTTTCGGGGGAGTCAAAACTTATACGTGGATTTTCGACTGCACGGTGGGTCAGTGCCCCTAACCCCTGCGTTGTTCAAGGGTCAACAGTACCAAGACAGTTCAAATATTTGGTTTGGGGTAAATCAGAGAAAGTTTCACAGAAGAGCTGCCTTTTAGAATGGACCTTGAAAGAAAGGTAGGGTTTCAGTAAACAGAGAAAGGCAAGCAGAGCATTTCGGGAAAAGACGCATAGGCAACTAACTGTCCCTGTCTCTGGCACTACAAGCAGGAGGAAGCGTAGGAAGCAGCACATGGTGGTGTGGTCTAAGGATTACACATGGATTGTGAGGGATTATGTAAAGGACGTAAGGCAGTTTGGCAAACTCCACACACTCCCAATCCTCCACCCATGGGAGACAGCATTCATTAATCACAGCCCACACCTTTCCAACCAACCTCAGGAAGTCCTTCATAAAAGGAGATCGATGTGCCATCCCTGGTGCAGGAGTGCAGAGATAAGTGAGGTAGAGCCTTGAATACCGTGTAGACTAGTTAGTAATTAATTGGATAGGCAATGGGGAGCCATTAAAGTCTTACAAGCAGGGGAGTGACATGGTGGGAAATGAGAGCTGTAGTTCAGGGTAATTAACTTGGCAATGTTATCTGGGATGGATTAGAATGGTTAGAAGACCAAAGGCCAGTTACTTGGAAGGGTATTGTAATGGTTTAGGTGAGCAAAAATGTGTGGAACTGGACCACTCGTTGTAGAAAGGGAAGGGCAGATGTCAGAGAGGTGGAATTTAAAGCACTTGGCAAGTATGTTAAGCTGTGGAGAGCTAGGTAGGGGCAGTGGTGAGAGAGAGGAGTCAAAGCTAACTCTGAGGTTCCCAGTAACTATCCTGGAATAAGAAAACCCAAACTAGTGTTACCATAAAGAGGGGAGTCTGGGATTGGCAAGGAGGTAGGGAGAGTTCTGGTGAATCTGGGGAGGGAGAGAAGAGTCTGCAGAAAATGGATTTAGGCTTATCTCTTCTACAAAGCAGGGGTTTTCTAAGCCATTTCTAAGTCTGTCAGAGATCTCAGTAGTGCAAAGTGAAATAACCATTTTTAAGCAAACACTATTGCCCTTTGTCAATGAGCGGAGTCTAAGGAAGGCTTCTATCTTTCCAAATATTTGAAAAATTGGAAAGCCTTAATTAGTAGGCAGGTGAGGGGCAGGAGGGAAGGAAAAAAATACAAACCTAATCACTGTGCTTTTCAGGTTTCAAATGCTTCTCCAATCCGGGTAATTTACACTTTAGTAACAATGATTGACAGTTGAGGAATGTATCTAACTCACTTTTATTTTTCCCTTGGGGAAAGCACTTTCGGTCCCAATTGTTTTAAATTGCAGAAGCAGTAATTGTTTGAGAGAGTTAGGAGGAATGGCTTTTTAGAGCTGGAATTTACCACTGAAGGGAATATGGATTCTATCTTAATTGACTAAGGTCACTAGGGCCATTTTCAGGAAGGTCTTTCCAGGGTGAACAAATACCAGCTTAGACAAAGGCGAACAGCAAAGGAACCATTTGAAGACTCGGGGGAATAGACTTAACCAGAAAAATGTTAATGAGTTGCTACTGGTACCTAAAAAGGAGCCAGGGATAATTTTTGAGCCACTTGTATCCCCAATAGACTTATTGGTGAAATTTAAGATGAAAAGGTTTTTAAAAAAAATATTTTGAAATAAATATGGGGCAGTGAGTGTATTTTGAGATATTCACTTCCCCAGAGGAACTTGCTTATTTATTAAACTGTGCACTTTGATATATTTGTTTACTCAGAAAAGTCAAGAGTGACATGCTAGGTCAATTGCATCAAGAACATTATTAACAGGCTAACCAGTTGTAAATGGTGTGAAGGCTGTTCTGGAAATCTGTGCTTTGATGTATGGGGAAACCCACGCATCTGATTTGGGATGGAGAACACAATCGTGGCTCTGTTAGTAGGCGCCAACAGACAGGCTAAAGCCAGGGATCCTTGCAGAGACTGGATTAAGGTATCAGAACCGTTCACATCTCATTTACATCGCTCCGAAGAGTGGACCACACGTTTTGCTGATTAGCACACAGACCATGGCAAATAGCACTGTGTATCTGAAATCAGACCAAGATCAGTAACAGTAACACAAACCATGTGTGAAGTTTGGCACATGGAGGTTTTTCTTAAGCTATTATCTAACTAGGTCCCCCCCCCTTATTTTAAAAAAAAAAACATTTTTCCAAACCAGGAAGGTAGCAAAAGCAAAATGTTCCCTACTTCTCCCTCCCATCCCAACCCCCTAAATACACATATTTATGCCACCTTCTGGTATATAATAATATTTTGTATTGTTAAAATTTGTGAGCTTTCTGAAAGGAAGGTGTGTGTGTGTGTGTGTGTGTGTGTGTTAAAAATGTACTGATTTCAGGCGCCTGGGTGGCTCAGTCTGTTAAGTGTCTGATATCTGCTCAGGTCATGATCTCACCTTTCTGGGTTCGGGAGTTTGAGCCCTGCATGGGGCTAGTGCTGACACTGTGGAGCCTGCCTTTGGAGCTGCTCTCTCCTCTCTATGCCCCTCCCCTGCTCACGCTTTCTCTCTCTCAATAAATAAATAAATAAATACCTTAAAAAAAAAGTAATGATTCCATCACTGTCTCCACATGCAAAAGGAAATGGTAGATTGAGTACTGAGGCAGAGAAGCCAGGCTACTACCACCTGAATGTTTTCTACTTATCCAATTTGTATTGTTCCTTCATATAGAAGTTGGGGTCAAGGTAATATTGATGCAGTTCTCTACCTTCTGTGGATTTCATTAAACACCTACTATGTGATGGATGTGTCTCAATGGAAGGGAGGTGTAGAATGACGATGTGACTTACTAGCAACCGTCAATTATCTGAATTTTATCATCCAGATATTATTTATGTATCTTCAGTATATCTTTTATGGCCGAGACTGTATGTTTAATAGCAAAATTACCAGTGGGAATTGGCAATTAGCGGCCACACGGAACTAGATGCGGTGTGGCCTATTTGAATCAGCTTAGATAGTCATCAACCAAACAAGCCAAAGTTTTCTTTAGTAGAAACTACCCTGCCAAGTGGTTTCTGGATCCTTCTCAGAGGAAACAGCGAAGGAGCTGAAAGCCACCTCTTTCAACCACACCAGAAATTGGCTGTCCACGGCGATTCTGGACTCAAAATCTGTTTTAGACACCAATGTATCAAACCAAGACTGGAAACCCACTGGACGTCCCATCCCGAAGTAATAAGTGCCACGTCCCCCCCCCCCCATTCCTCCTCCTTCCTTGGGGTGTCATCCCAGGTCGAATTCCTTTTTAGTTTCTCCTCAGTCCTGGGGTGGGCTGGCAGGAAGCTACCTGCGATTCCCCAACGTGGAATCATTTGTCTGTTCTCAGGC